>NW_018164729.1:936058-968205 GCF_001263595.1 Phalaenopsis equestris | reverse complement strand
TATGAATAGATATATATCCATTTCTAGATCATTAAAACCTTTAATTGAAAAATTATATGAAAATATATATTTCTTAAGAGAGAGAGAAGATCTATTAGATGAAATATTATATGATCACTTAAATTTTTAATATTTCATCAAATACATTATTATTATTATTATTATTATTTTAAAAGTGAAATATATTTTTTATTTACTAAAATATAAATTTTAGATATGTAAATATATAAAACTTTTATGGTGTATGTAAAATTTTCTAATTTATATTGAGTTATATTAAAAATTATATTTATATCATATGAATCCGCCTAGTCCTGCTTTTGAATTAAAAAAAAAAAAAGAGGAAAAAGAAAAATACCGCAAAAGGCGTTGACTGAAGACTTTGAAAGTGGGAGATGTGGTTCTCACAATTTGTTTGAATTTTAAGATCTACGAAGATTCTGCAGTAAAAAGAGCTGCAGAAATTTATTGTCGGATCGAGCGTCTTAATGGTTTAATTAGAAATGGCGAATCTAATCATTAATTAATCTTTTTTAAAATAGTTGTATATGATAGATGGAAGGTTGCTTCTTGACTCTTAAATTCTAATTATATTCCATGTTTTATTTTTCTTAAATATTTATGAATCTTATTCATAAAATATAGATGATTGAGCTTCAAATTTAGTCTTCTAGTTTAGATTAATACGATCACGCATGTTATGTGGGTTATTATTATATTTATCTTTATTTTTCTTTTGTCCGTGAAATATTATTATTATTTCTCTGGGCTCACTAATAGATCCGAAGGTGTACATTTCATCTTTGGTTTTGGCGGGTTTACTTATAGAGGACGTTAAGTGGGCCCAAAGGTTTACAGCTTTTAAGGCCCAAAACAAACAATACACGGATGACACTGATATCCCATTTGAATGGGCCACTTCAATCAAATTTAGAGATTAATTAAGTTGAATATAAAATAAACGGATGAAATATAGCTTAAATATTTTGTGAACAAAGTTGGAATATTGACCTGACAAGATTTGAGTGGGAGAAATTGTATATTTTGCAAGGCAACTTTGTTTGGCCTTGTAAGAATATAAGTATTTATATTATGGTATCTCGATCCCGAAAGAGGATACATTGTACTTGATGTGTCATGCATTTTTTTATGAATAATTTTTAAAATTCAAATTTAAGATTATTCGAGGCCACGGTTTCAACAATTTTATAGTGAAAGTGATTTTCTCGACAATACGAATCCAGTGATACTAAAATTGGTTTAATCTGAATATCATGAAACTACTAATGCACTTATTTGAGGGTTCTCAATTTAATGGTCAAATAAACTCCAAAATTGACATATGCAACAAATTCATATCGCTTTTATTTTGAGGTCATTAAGGTTTTCAAATTAATAAAAATCCTACAATCAAGATGGATCAATGCGGGTGTCTGATCAAGTAATTGAGAAGTTATTCTCCATAATACCAAAATATTGCTACCCAAGAGGATAAAGAGGTGTAAACAAGTCAAGTCGAGCTCAAGCAACAAGGCATGAGCTTGACCTTAATTAACTTTATCGAGCTTGACCTTAATTAATGGTCAAAAACTCGTTGTTCGCGAACAACTCAGTGTTCGGATTGTTTGTTAAGTAAAGGAGCCAAACACAAACAACTTTTTTTCGCTCGTGTTCGGCTCGATAGCTCGAAATAAAAAAAATTATATATTTATTTATATAATATTATATTATATAGAATATTTATATAATAATATATTATATATATTTATATCGAAGTTTAACTTGTAACATTGTGTGGTAATGTGGTTATGTGTCTTTTTTTGCATACATTTGGTCCATGTTCGAATTCAACACTTTACATCTACTATTTTCAATTTAATTTTAATGAGCTGAACACGAACACGAATATTTAAAACGAGCCGAACACGAACACACTATTCACGAGCCGATTTCGAACCTGAGCCGATTTCGAACATGATCAGTTTTGAACGAGCCAAGCTCGAGCTTGTTCAAGCTCGGCTCATTTACAACCCTAGAATGAACAATCATGAGATAATGAATACAAAGTCAAATAATATACAATACAAAATATTATTTTTTAAATATTTTTAATGTTCTTAAGACAAAGTCTTGATATTTAATATATTTTTAGTTTATTTTAATTTTAATTTTTTGATTTTTTTGTATGAGCCGACTCACCAGCTAAAGAGTCAAGTCGGGGTTGGCTTGAGCTTGGCTTGTTAGCTGTTTGAGCTCAGTTCATGAGCCACTTATCGAGCCGAGTTCGAGTCGGCTTATTAGTTGGCTTGACTCACTTACACCCCTTAAAGCTATGAATAGAGAATCTCTCTTCACTTGAAGGGGAGGAGGAGAAGAGTTCCAGAGCCTATATTGGATTGAAGACTTAACAATAACTTTTAGTCTCCATATGTGCTAACCACTCTCAGTCGTCTGCTTCGAGCAATGCAGCCTACTTTTGCTTTTCGCTGTCGACAACCCCTAATTACCAACACTATATCTCATGTATGGTCATGGCATACAATGCAATATTGAAGATTCAGCGATAACTTCCAGGCCCGTGGCCGTCAACCACTGATGACCACTGCTTTTCGATCACCATCAGTTACCTCCCGCCGCCCTTGCTCGCGCTGTCGGTGGCCCCTACTTTCTAACATTATATTTCATAACATAGCACACTATATTAATGATAATGTAATGGTCTATGACCTCTATACTCATCGATCATTGTTGCTGTGATGAGTGAGATTATTGAAATTTGCAGATTGCGGCACACCAATAGGGGGTGTGAATTGGTGTAGTAAAATTTTTAACATTAAGATTTAATTAAAAAAAATTAAGGATATATAATTTGAGAAAAGTTTATAAAATTAAGTGTGCATGGAAAATAAAATACGCAAGAAAAATTTTTCGTGATTCGGCCAAACCCAAAAACTGGCCTACTCCACTCCTAGCCAAACTCATATATTAGAATCCTACTATCAAATCAATAAATCCCCTTCACAACGAGTGTAGATGGAGAAATCATTACAAATCACAATCACAAATTTAAAATGCAAAATCTTAAAAAATATAAAATAATTTTCAAATTTTGCAAGACCTTAAGAAAATATCACAAATAAGGATTTAAAGCAAAACATTAATCCAATCTTGCGACCCGCTGATTGTCGCACAAACGCCTTGTTGTTGCTGTTAAAAGAACTCGTGCATGTTTCACGAGCTTTAAGATACGCCGATTCTCTTTTGAAACTTTCTCGCACTTGATGAACAGTGAAACTTATGAAATTTGGCTCTAAAATATTAATCCTTTCTTCTTACAAAATTGCTCTTATTTATAAATATAGAAAGAATTAATAATGGCAATCCAATATGCATGACATTGGAATTAATAATGAGAAAGTATTTCATTCATATTCGGCACTTCATATCATGATAGTCAATCATCAGACATCACATCGTCATACATCTCATCAGCGTACTACAAGACGCCTGTGATTAAATGTCCGTACGGACGCCACATCTGACGAAATATTTTTTTCATAATAAGGCGACTAATCCTGTTGTAAATAATTGCCTCTCAAAGGTTGGGTTGTGGAAATTTAAACTAGATATATTATTAATGATTGAATGCATTCCAAAAAGAAAATAAATCAGCAAATCGAATTAATTGGATTAAGAGTAAAGGAAATTATTTAAATTGGAAGCTAACATACTTAAATAAATGCTGCGTTGCATTAGAAAGAAAGAAATGAATGTATGCATATCATCATTCAAAGTTTCCCAATGAAAACATTGAAAATATATTCATCACCAAGTTGTTTTCAAGAACCGCACGTTTGACATATAAAAGTTGGAAATGAATGTCCTGTGCATTTTAATGTTATCAACTTAATTATAAACTTTGGGATTATTGAGCTGGTCATAAATATCTCGAGCTCCAAGTTATATTCATAAAGACGATCATATGATCTTGAAATTTTTCATGATAAAATATTAGATTCACCAATCACGAGTATTTATCATCAAAATTACACAATATTAAGGACCATGTTTATGGCCTGCCAGTGTCGATGTGATGAATGAGACTACTGAAATTAATAAATATGTAACGAGATATCCATTTGAATGCTTCTAAAAGCACTAGGAATATAATATGTATGTTTGGGTAAACTGTATTTCTACTGTTTTTTTCAAAAAACTGTCTCAGAAACATATTTTTTCCCATCTGATTCTGGCTAGATGCAATTACAACTTTCCAATTGCGGTCTCACTTCTTCAAAAAATGTATATATATATAATAGCCGCTGCAGTTTTTTGAATATCAGATAATTTTTTCAACAGTTTCACTATCGTTTTTTAATAAGCTACAACCACCTCAAACAAACCCTTACATACATACCACTTAATTCTTATTTATTTATATACATGCCACGTAAACTTCAACTTTTATATATACGCTACCTTGCATATGCATGATTTACATATATACAACTTTTTTTTTAGTTAAAATATTGATATTTTTGTTAAGATATGAATGTTTAGGCTGTATAAATGTGAAAAACAAAGTTTGTGTTAGAGATGTAAAAACATAAGAATTGGGTGGTATGCATGTAACTGCCCCAATGAACTGTTATTTTTTATTTTGAAAGGCTTACATGTCGTTTAATTCTTATGTGTTTACATATCTAACATATAAACCCTAATTTTTACACACACATATTTAACATAAGTATTGAGTTCCCTATTTATTTATTTATTTAAAACCATTAATTCAACCTTTATGTTTGTCATGATAATATAATTTAAGCATTACTCTTATAGTTCAACCGAAATATATATATATATATATATCTCAATACTTATTTTATAGCATTACTCAGCATACTTACCAGAACATATTTACGACAACAGTCTTCAAATAACACTTTTTTAGCGTACTTTATTGAGTATAGTGCCAAATAGTCTCCCACTATTTATATGGCCCATAGTTCATGAAAGTGTCAAAATTAAATTCTAATAATCATTCATGTTGATTTTGTAAGATAAATATAAAAAATCTCAGAAATATTTTGGCACTCTTGAACTAAAATAGACACACAAATGGTCTGAGACAATTTTGATACTTATACTTTATCATTGTGATACATTCATTTCACTCGAATTGCTAAAACTAATATTGATTCTAGAGATTTGAAGCAAACAATTAAGTAGAAATGCATACATATAAACACTGATTTAATGTGAAAAAAATAAAAAAATTGGGAAAAGCACGATGCAGCACCACACTAAGAAATTTACTATGAAATGATGAGAAATATATAAATTATACCTCACTCAAATGCTTTCTAATATCTTCAAACTGACAAACACTCATCATCTCTTGATAGCACAAGAGAAATTGACAAAAAAATCAACTATAGGGACTCTTCCTGGGCTCCAGAGTTTCCACACACTCAGTTTCAGAAGCTGGAAGCGAGCATATCGAGATGTTGGAGCTCCCGTCCCAAGCATCGAGTTTCAACTTGCCCGTGGAGTGTTGGGGCGGCCCATTGGCATTGGGGGGCCATGTCTTAGTGGCAACGGATTTTCTCTTCTAGATGCTTCTCCTCGCCAAACCACAGCCCACTTATAACATTTATCGACAAGGATAATGCAAGTAAATGAACTATTTAAGAAAAAAAATGGGAGAAAAATCATTTTTTTCTCTCCATATAATAGGAAATAATAAAAAAAATGCATGTAAAATGTTTTCATACTAAATCCACTTTTTTTGCAAGGATATTAAAGCCCTTCATTGCTTGGGTTAAATACTGCTTCAACTTCAACGAGAGAAGGAAAACAAAAATGGTGATCTCGCAAATTTAAAATAATCGTGGACTGAAGAACAAAAAAGCTCATAGAAGCTAAACGAGGTACGTCATTTTCAAAACTTCTTCAATAAATTTGTTTTTTACATATTCAATTGGAACATTTGACTTAAATACCATAATGACAATAAGAATGAAATTTCCGCATTATTTTCGTATTGCGAAACGGCTTTGGATCAGAAACAGAACTACCTAAATATAAATTTAAGACAAAGTTTTATTGCAATTAATAAATTGCAGAATTTGCGAGAAAATATTTTCAGTTATAAATAATAATTCCTTATTCTGAAAAAAAAAAAGTTATTATATCATGCCATTTAAAAAAAAAAAGGAAAAAGAAAAATAATACTTGTTAAATCGAACTGAGACCCACTTTGAATTAAACAAATACCCCTATAACATTGATAGAAAATTTAATAAAATAAAAACTAATAAAAAAATTGAATTGCCGTCATCCAAAGGCGAATTGTGAAGAACAAAAAAAAGGGGAATTTAAAGCGAGACCTGAGGGCGGAGTGATTAAATGGGTCTCATAATCATGCTCCCATTAGCAGAGAAGAATCAGAAGGAAGAAGGACTGGTTATAGATCGATAGAGGATTTCAGAGGGGAGGGAGAAAGAGAAACTGATAGAGATATTAGAGCAGATTTAAGAGATTATATTAGAAATAAACAGCAGAGGAATTCAGTTCTTTACCCGTCATTACCAAAATGTAAGTTTTCCTTTGTCTCTTGTTTAGAAGATTTTATTTTATTTTATTTTTTAAGATCTTTTTTCAATATCGAAGGACGATGTAAGTAGCGTAGGAAAGATGCAATTTTGTGATTTTATTGGGGATTTTTTGGGTTAATCTGTTGATATTTATTAGAACTTTGTTGTTCGATCGCCATGCGGGTGAGGAAGGAATGATTTGTGGATGAGTCGCCGATGGATTCGCTTCGTTTATCAGAAATTGTAAGATCTGCAACTATGAAATCTATATTGAGGGTTTCGGCCCTTTTTTTCCTTTGATTTTTTGGCCGGATTGCTAGATCCGTTTTAGCTAAAACTCTTTCAGTAATTATTCGATGCTTATGGTCTGGGAAAGATTCGATTTTTATGTTAATTTCTTCTTCTCCGCTGCTTATAGATTGTGCCAATCCATTTAATTTTCTCTGTCGATCATTCTCTGATTTATTTTATCTCTGATGTCAGTTAGGTTAATCAACGAACGCATTTTGAAAGAGAAGGATCAGAGTTTTGAGATCGGGTGGGAGAAACAAATCTTCCTCTGACGAAAGTTTCCTTAGAGATGCTGGAAGGCAGATCTTGCTTGATCTCAAGAGCGTTGCCAAGCTCCTGCGAGCAAGAGACCAAGTGGGCGTATATGACCCACCACCTTCTTGAGAGAACCAGCACCAAAAGATCCCTCGATCTTTCATCTGGAGATCAAGGTGATGTTTTGGACAAGGATTTAGTAATAAGAACCAAATCCATCAAGTTCACAGAATCCTCCCACTCCTCCTCCAAATCCGACTGCGCAGAGTCAAATAACCTCATCAGCTCAATTGGCCGAGATAATTCGATCAGCTGCCTCCTTCGTTGCTCCCGTTCTGACTATGGCTTATTGGCCTCCCTCAGTCGCGGATTTCGCTCTTTGATCAGAAGTGGAGAACTTTATCGCCTTCGAAGGGTGCATGGAATTACTGAGTCATGGGTATACTTTTCATGTGCTGTGGAAGAATGGGAGGCATACGATCCATACCGTGCTCGATGGATCAATCTTCCTAAGATGCCTCATAATGAATGTTTCATGTGCTCAGATAAGGAGTCCCTAGCTGTGGGCACTGAGCTTCTTGTCTTTGGGAAAGTAGTGAATTCCCACATTGTATTGAGATATAGTATTCTGACAAATTCATGGTCTCCTGGTGTTGCTATGAATTCGCCTCGATGCTTGTTTGGTTCCGCAAGCTTTGGAGAGAAGGCTATTTTTGCGGGAGGTTGTGATGCTGGTGGAGCAATATTAAGCTCTGCAGAGCTGTATAATTCAGAGACCAAAACCTGGACAACATTGCCAGCTATGAATAAGCCCAGGAAGATGTGCTCCGGAGTTTTTATGGATAAAAAGTTCTATGTGATTGGAGGTATCTCGAATCATGCCGAGTTACTTACATGTGGAGAGGAGTTCGATTTAGAGAAAGGAACTTGGAGGATTATTCCAAATATGTCATTGGGTCTCAATGGTGCGAGTGGAGCACCTCCACTTGTCGCAGTTGTCAATAACGAGCTATATGCCGCCCATTATGGAGATGAAGAAGTGGTGAAATACGATAAGAAAAACAATGTATGGGTGACGTTGGGAAGGCTGCCGGAAAGGCCTGCATCGATGAATGGATGGGGGCTGGCGTTCAGGGCTTGTGGGGAAAGGCTAGTGGTGATAGGTGGACCGAGGGCGTTGGGTGGCGGGGTGATTGAGCTTCATTCCTGGGTTCCCAGATATGGGGAGCCGCCGGAATGGAATATGATTGCCAGGAAGCAATCTGGGAGCTTTGTGTATAACTGTGCAGTGATGAACTGCTGATTTATTGAATTCTTACAACAGAAGGGAGAAGATTGGTTTGCTCAGGGTGTTGGATAATGATTCTTCGTATTATGGGTAATCTCTGCCTGCTCTGGAAATTGAGATTTAGAAGAGCTTTTTCTTCAGCGCAGCTTTTCAAGTTTTTATTTTTGTTTTTTCTTTTTCATTCTTATTTGGAATTTGTGCTCGAAAAAATTATTCTGCCCTTGTTTCTTTTTAGGGCGGGGGATTTTGGAGGTCTTGGGATCATGCAATGCAGTGACAGATTAATAAATCAATGCAGATGCTTCTTTACTTTGATTATTGAGGTTCCATTTGGCATTTGCTACATTTTTTTGGCTTGTTTGTGTAATTTTTATCGATCCTCCGTCTTGAGAAAAAAATTAAATGTTTTGTCTTGTATATGCTCTTGGTCATGATTATGTTTCTTTCACTTTTTTGAATAAAAAATATCTTATTTGCAGATCCAAATCTTGTTGATTTTTGTCATGACATTGCTGAAACTGCAAAATGAAACGAGTTTTAAATTTTCTGTACTGTTGCTCTTTTAATACAGTCTACAGCTGGTCCAACACAGTATCTTCTGCATGCTTACTCTGGCAATAGTTAAATCCTCAATGCTTATATATCACTGTATTAAACTGAAAAAAATAGTAGAAAAGGACCAGCAACTAGACTAAAAAAGTAATATGGTACTAGTAGCAGTTCAAAAAGGTTTATTTAACTATATTACAGACATTACTATCACTAAGATACATAAAACTGTTCTAAAAAGAAAAAAAGAATTAACAACTGGAGTTGAAATTGGGAGTGGGATTGAGTTCTCTCTGGGACTTTGATAGAAAGATTAGTCAGTTGACATAATTAAATTTTAAGCAGTTTATTTAGTACGTTATAGTTTTCTGGTTAATGCTTCTTGGTATGTATAATGTATGTATTTACATATCTAACACCTAAGCTTTAGCTTTTGCATTTATGTCACCCAAAATTTTAATATCATATAAAAAACATCATTATTTTAACTTTAAAAAGGTGAAATGTACCTTTTCATGCATATGTGAAGTGCTACATGTCTAAAAATTGAAGTTTAGATGTTAGATATGTAAATACAGAAGAGTTGAATGGTTTGTGTATTTTTTGATAATTTTTACTATGGAAAGATAATTCTTTTGAATAAATGAAAGGCAAAATGTGAAAACAACAGGGGACAATGTGTAGGAGAAATGGCCATATACAGCATTTTCAAGTTGTTTTTTTTAAAAGAACTATTCATCCTGGAGATGTGTTGATTCCTTCTTAAATTATTGCATTTGTTAATTGTTTTTTTTTTTCTGTGTTTTGTAAGGTAGTGGAATAATGGTCTAGTGTTCCATATACATGTGTGTTTAATTCACACTATTCTATATGTTCTTTTCTTTGACACTGTAGGCCTGGATCTGTATTGTTATTTTTTTATGCTTTGACCTGTTGAAATAATTTGAAATGACAGCTGCCAAGTGAATTCTTGGTGAATCATGAAGTATCAAAATAGTTCTATGATTATTTATATCACAGGGTCTATAAAAGGCCAACCAGTTCCCAAATTTTTTTTATATGAGCTGAAATGGTCCCATGGCAGATTATTTTAGCCCTGTTAAAAGAGCCTGGGATTGAGTTGGCATTTTTATAGACTCTGGGATTAAAATGACGCCTTACAAAGAGTCAGGGGTCAATTTTATTGAAGCAAGTTCTTATGATTAAGAAAGATGACAATCACATTCATAAATTAGTCTCATTTGACTTGGTGATTGAGTGATTTGCCTCCTACTGTATATTATTGAGTTCAAGTTGTAGCGCATGTAAGTGTGCTCGTGAGGTTTTGAGGCGAGGTGAGCATTCAAACTTGGCTCAATGGGATTGTTCATTTTGTTTTCAACTAATATGCTGCTCGTTCGAGCACTTGTGTCTGAGGTTTCTTCGTCACCTAAGTGAAGTTTCAAATTGAGGGGAAGAGAAGTGCTGCAGATGTGATCAAAGCAGTGAAACACAAATCAAAGTATCAGTGTGTTGTGGCCTTAGAGTTGCTTTTAAGTTAGTGTGGTGGGTCATATGATATGTTAGTATTATATAAATTTCTTAATGGATGGAATTTTGGCTTCTTTTTGCTATGTGCTCTCAGTTTTTGATGTGATTTTCAATTATATTAAGTGGGACTTGACTGAGACAATTGGAATTGCAAGGATGAAATGGAACTGGAGACAAACTTATACTGTAAATTTTTGGATGATTTACATGCATACCAATCAATTTTTATGTATTTACATGTCTAGCATCTAAATTTCAATTTTTACATATTTGCCATTTACTTAAATGTGTATATCACTTTTAAAAAGTTAAATAGAAGTATTTTTGATTCGGTATTAATGTAAAAAGCAAGATTTAGGTGTTAGAGATCTAAAAACGTAAGGATTGGATGGTATGTATGGAAATGCCCTTAGTTTTTTTTTTTTACATATATGCTGCAGTTTGATTCAATTTACAGTGTTTGATTTATCTTTATCTTAGTAATTTAATCTCATTTAAAAAGATCAAATATAATTGATGCTTCATCAATAATTTTTTATCCTGTAATATGAATCTCGATGCATTTTTTTTAGCAATGAATATTACAGATTCAAATTCAAGATCAACATGGGCCCTTATTTCAGCAAGTTTATAGTCCCAAGAAGCCGAACCTGATGATACCAAAGTTGGTTCAATCCAGGTTCAATCAAGCTTAGTTCTAACCATTGGAACATATTTAGAAGCTTTCGATTATCCAACAATCCCAAGGTCCCTCACTTTTTTATCAAAAGATCAAAATATCTCTATCAAAGACTATAAATAGACCAATATGTTATTAACCAAACAATTCATTTGAATCTTGCATGCATTTGTTCTCGTTTCTTGTTTTCTGAAAGTGGTTTGATCTGCTACTGCTGCTGTATTGGTTACTGTTCATGAAATTTATCGTCTGCGTCGATTCAGTGACTTTGTCGTGAAAACCCATTTATACATTTAAATTTGCGATTCTTCAAGTTCTAAAATGTAAAAAACTACACATTCAGATTATTTTGATAGGGAAAAGTTGGCGGGATTTGTTGTTCTCAGAGAAGCTAAGATTTTACCGTGTTTCTGTATGCTCTACTTTTGTTCTTAGAAACAGGTGAAAGTTGTGATTAGATATAATAGCCGCTATAAAGCCCATTGTACTGTTCTGATCATGTAAAGTCTAGTCATATGATTGATTCATTGCTATATATATATATATATATTATAAGAAAAATAATGTTAAATTAGTCTTATTTCTTAGTCCTGTTTGTAAAATTATCCATTTTAAGTTTTTTTTTAATGTGGTTTGAAATAGTCTTAAGAATTTATTTGTTTAATGTTTTAGTGTGGAGTGTCAACTGTCAAGCAAGTTGTGTAAGAGCATGCACTTATTAGCGATGCATATGCGGATGACCACCCCTTTAAAGTCAGGTCAAGTATGCAAGACAAACTTCACCCTTGAATGATGGCGATCCTCACTATTTTATCAGACATGTTAAAAATTTAGTGATTAATTTACACATTTATCAACTTGGGGGCTAAAATGATTTTATGTAAATCATCAACAGACTATTTCAACATATTACTCAATAATTTATTCTTTCTCTAGCATGAGTTGTGGATGAAAAGAATATTTAGAAGCTTAAGCTTGTGCTTGATGAATACCAACTCTTTTAACTCATAAACTTAAGCTTATGCAACATTAGAAAAAAAGCCAAACCATCAGACCATATTCTCATCTGTAAATCTCATAATAATTGTAAAATGCATCACTTTTCTTAAGGGCATAAGTTGCAGGTATCTTTTCATTTCAGTCAAATTATTTTACTCTGATTCAAGTTTTTAGGAAGCGTGGATTGAAGGGGGCTTAAAACCTATAAATCTTGATGGCTCAAATTATTTTAAACTCAAAATTTTAAAATTTAATTAACATATTTCATATGATAGAGTTAGAATTTATTTGGGGTTGTAAGACTGTAGTATTAGAAAATTATTGTGGATATTCGAAATTTTTCCTTAAGGAAAAATTAATAATAATTTATTTTTATCACAATAATATATTTGATTGTGAAAGTGATGAATATTAATATTGGAGAAAGTGATGATCAAATATGAATATTACAATGACCTGTAAAAACATACGTGCATGTTTCTTCAAACATGCTAAAAAGTACTTGATAAGGAGCCATGTGAATATGTCCCCCCTTTTTCTTCCATAAATCAATTAAATATAGCAGTTGATCAATGGTACTCTTCAAATATGAATATTCCTGTTTTTTTTTTTTTTTTTTTTTTTTTTTTTTTTTTTTTGTTAGAGATGTGGTGAATAGTTAGTTAGGGCATCTCTTTCCTGCATGAAATGTCCTGCCAGCACATGGGCTTGATATAGAGATGATGAGAGGTGAAGTGGATGTCAGAACCAATCATCAAAGCTTTCTATCAAAGGAAATACCATGGAAAAAGAAAAAGAAAAATCTAATGCTATACCAACGACCAGCCAAATGTGAATGAGATTGTGGTCCAGTAATAGGGGGCTCCATCTCCAATCAGATGATATGAGTTCAGTTCACGCTAACCTCACTAACCCCTAGTGCCCTTAAAGTTCAGCGAATTTAATCTCAAATACACGATCGACATACTTTTTGGACTATAGAGGTGTTTGCTACAATGAATTTAGTGTTAATGATTGTTATGGTGAAGACTTTATGATATTGAAAAGTCATAAGCATGTACCAACATGACTTGTTGATTTTTTTGTTGTTGCTAATATTATTGATTAAGATTATGATTTGAAAGAGCTTAATCCAACTTCAGAAGCAATAAGAAAGAACTTAATTTAAAAGATATTGAAAAGTCATAAGCATGTACCAACTTGACTTCCTCAATTTATTCATGAAAATAATATGTCAGCTACATCATCAACAAGTCTTCATTACCAATACAAATATCACAATAACTTTAAATATGAAATATTCAAATTTTGATTAAAAGTCATATGGAGCTTCAATTTCAGCAAACTCATAGTCAAATTGATCGGCTCAACGAGACAAACTCAATGATACCAGAATTGGTCCAATCCAAGTCATTTCAAACTCGATCAAGCCATTAAACTGCTTTGAGAAGCTTTTCGGGCATATTTGAAAGATCAAACAGATATCAAATCTAGCAAGGTTATAGTCGAATCAAACATCTCAATAAGACGAATCCAACGAACCTAAGGTCACTCAATTTTGACATTGTTAAAACACTTAAATATCCATTAAATGCCTTCCAATCGAGAGGATCTCTCTGGGTCACCTGATCAGAGTGGTTCATATTTCTACATTAATTGTAACCAGAATTCTATAATTAGAGCTTTACCCCCCACTTGAGAGGGGGGGGAGAGAGCTTGAAGCCTGAAGAAAACTGAAGCTTAAAACACTTAACCCTCATCCGCTACTCTCGCACATTTCGACTCTGAATCCCGTAGCCCATCTCCCAACAGAGATATAAGGCAAGGAGAGGAAAACAAGATTTAAGAATTAAAAAGATGTTCTTTTATTGTTAATTAATTGTACCTAATAAGAGAATTAATTTTTCCTCCTTATCAAACTAAAAAAAACATAAAATAAAATTATTATTTTAATTATATTAATAGGTCAACATTCATGAACTCTTTCTTTTAAAAATATTATAATAATAAAATACGAAGAATAATAATAGTAAAAATAATCATAATAATAAATGTCAATTATATTATATCAAAGTAATAACCGGATATTTAATCTTACATTCTAATTGATGTAGGATCGATAGTTGAATTTGTAGAAGTATCATATTTGTTGCTTCAAGGCAATTAACTACTATTTATCATGAGATATACGTACCATTTCTAGTTAGAAGTGTTATTTTTGCTAATTGTATATTGTTCATTCATACTGTTTAAAGTATGTTCATATAACGCAGTGGGTTCTATCTTGCACATTTTGACTTCAATGTATAACTAACCTTTTTCTATTGCTACTTAGCACTGTGTTTAATTGTTCACACTTCATGAATTTAATTTGAGTTATGTTTTTTAACTTTTTGATGCGGCAAATCTCATTATTTTTGCTACATAATTGTTTATAAATATTGGTGGAAATTTATAATTATATTATGGTATTTTGATTGTGATGCATGAATTATAATTAATATTATAATATTATTATGTCACTATTAAACTTTTTGTTATGATCATCCGGACCTACCGGTTATTTAGAGAAATTTATGGATTTCCAAGAGATTGGTGCCTAAATTTTCATGTTTCAGGATGTCGCAGTAAATCGACTGGATATAAATATAATTAAATGTATATATATTTATATACTGAAATTGTATATTATGAGATAGTGTGAACTAATTAATTATTTATATATGTATCAAAACACGTAAAATTGTAGCATGTAAATATCTATAGAAAAGTTTGTGTTTGAGTAATTCTTATTCATCATCATAAGCATATGACATCCTTGCAAATTCTTTTATACACATAATAAATCATCATAATTTTTTGGTCTTCCTGCATACCCCATTTTCGTTGTCGTTTATCTTTTAATAAATAACAATTATTTATTGAGTTTGATTTTAAAATTCATCCGTTGATATTTTTATATAACAAGTTTCATCCAACCACTTACCAAACCATCTCGACCGAAGTTGACTTTCCAGATTTAATTTTACTTTTGGTATTTTTTTTAGTTTTGTATGAGTTATTGTATTTTTTTTCTGGGTTGGATGGTTGTTTCATTATTTTCATTTTAGTTTCATTTAGTTGTTTCATTTTCTTTGAGTTGTATCGATTAGACTCTTTAATTATTAAAGAAATTTAAAATTTTCTTATTTGTTTCGATTATTACTTGCATATTCTTTACTTTTTAGAATACAAAACATGCTTAATTATTTTCATTTATTGGAGTGTACCATCTTCTGGACTATGATATTAATCTCTATGAACATAAATCAATATAACAATATCCTATTCAACTTTATCCCCCTAAAAACTAAATTTTTACCCAAAAACAAAATGTTCAATGTGCTTTAATTTGTAAATTAAAATCATGAACGGCCTCTTGTTTTGCAACCCTACCGCCGCCCCGACTTTGGTAGATTTGCATTTCCTTATATTTCTTGTTGCTAACCCTAACCGCTTCTCGCAACCTCATAAACAATTCTCCCTACAGAGGCCCGATATCTTCTCCCACACCTTCCCGCCGCGGGAAATAGCGCAGATTTAAAACGGCGAGAAATTTATCAGAAGGGAATCAGTACAATCTTTTCAAATTTACTCAGGTGGCGTTTTGCACCCCTTACATCACTCTTCTCTTTTTTTTTTTTTTTTTTAATCCTTTGTTAGCTCCCCAAACCCTCTACCAAATCCAGTTCAAAAGCTTCGATTTTGCAAAGCATAACAAGATAAAAAACTCGTCTTTTGTACTGCAAAAAGATGTCAGCTAAATGGCGAGCATTACAGCACAGACACCGTTACACCTACAATTCAGTGCTATTCCCTAAATCCTACATTGAAACCCTCAATCGCCTCCACCCAGAAACCTTTTACTCCTCCGATTTCTTCCCTAAATTGAAGGAATTCATCTCCTTGAACTCCACATACTCACAAATCTCTGCTGTGAAGGACCTATCTTCATCTTTCTCCCAATTACTGAACTCTCCATGCATTCAGGAAGGCGTGGTCTCCATAGCCATCGGACTTTACTTGGAAATACTCTTTCTTGAAAATTCCCTCCCTCTCCACCGAACCGTCATCTCCCCTCTTGCCAAGAATAAGAAGTTTCTTCCAGCGATCTGTAGCTGCTTTGTTGCTCTTTGCAAGGAGTATCAGGATACAGGTAAAGATGGAATGAGAAGATTTTTAGTTTCGCGAGCAGCTTTATCTTTGATGGGCTACCCCAAATTGGGATTTTTAAATGAGACAGTGGAGAAATGTTCGACCTTGGTAGCAAGTGATATTGCTTCAGGTTTGGCCAGTGTGATTTTCGATGTTGGCCGTGGATCTAGACCATCCCCCATGGTGATGGAGCAATGCCAAGATGCCATGTCTTGCTTGTACTACTTGCTTGAAAAGTTCCCGCACATCTTATCAGTCCTAGAAAATGGTTTCTGCACATTTGATCATATTATTGGTATCATATTGAATGTTTTGAAGTCATCGGCCTTCTCAAGGGATTGCTTGGTGGCTGCTGGTGTGAGCTTTTGCGCTGCAATTCAGGCTCGTGTAAGAGCTGAGGAGGTCTCATGTTTTCTGTCAAAAGCAGTCTTTGATTTTTCTGTTGGAGATAGTGATATCATGGAGTTAGCTGGGAACTTGTGTTTAGAAATAAGGGGCTTCTCAATTTTAAGCAGGCTTTGCTTGCTGAGAGGCATATTGACTGCTGTTTCTAGGGCCGCGCTCAATATATGCTTCAAATCAGACAATGGCTGTGTGTGGACTCTACTTTATAATGCAATTTTGCCAGAACTTTGCCAATATTGTGAGAAACCAATTGACAGACATTTCAATTTTCACGCTTTGACGGTCCTGCAAATTTGCTTGCAGCAGATGAAAACATCAATATCAGTAGGTCTAACTGATGTATCAGGAGATTATGTTCCTCTTTCTGAAGAGATGATGAGCCGCTTGCTTAGGATTATATGGAATAATCTTGAAGACCCTCTCAGTCAAACGGTAAAGCAGGTGCATCTCATCTTTGATCTTCTTTTGGATATCAAATCATATCTTTCATCAGAAGATAGCAAAGAGAATTATAAAGCTTTGTTGCACAATATTGCTTTAGAGCTTCTAAGGTTGGGAGCTCATTGTAAAGGCAAGTATGTGCCTTTAGCTTCACTCGGAAAACGTTTGGGTTCAAAGTCTCTTCTAGAACTAAATCCAAACCTTCTTTTGGAAACGCTTTATGGCTATATAGATGATGATGTTTGTTGCGCGGCCACATCATTTCTAAAATGTTTTCTCGAACGTTTGCGTGATGAGTGTTGGAGCCATGATGGTATTGAAGAAGGATATGAAACTTTTAGAAAATTATGTCTTCCAACCTTATTGCATGGACTTATGTCTGGAAATCCAAAACTTAGAACGAACTTGAACACCTATGCGCTCCCCACCTTACTTGAGGTTGATTCAGATAGCATATTTCCAATGCTTTCTTTCGTATCTGTTGGGCCTTGCTTGGAGGGAGACTTCAATGTGGATCTGAAGCTTGATTCATGTGTGGCTGCTCTTGTTTCCTTGTTTAAGGTGTCTCGCACACTTGCTCTCATTGAGGGAGACATTGTTCTGGACTGCGATTCATCGAGCGAGCCATGCAGTACCAATGGTGTTGCTGTTGTTTGTTTAAAAGGGATTAATGTTAGAGTGCCTGTTGACTGGTTAATTCTTGCTTTGACTCATGCTGATGAAAGTTTACGGGTTGATGCAGCTGAGTCTCTGTTTTTGAATCCCAAGTCAGCCAGTCTCCCATCATCGTTAGAGCTCATGTTGATGAGAAAGGCCGTTCCTTTGAACATGCGGTGCTCTTCGACAGCTTTTCAGATGAAATGGGCAAGCCTGTTCAGAAAGTTCTTTACTCGGGTTCGATTAGCTTTAGAGAGGCAGGTGAAACAAGGTCTATATGAGAGGAAAACAATGGCCATGGAGCTTTTCCAGTTCATGAAGTGGTTGAGTTCCTTTCTCTTTTATTCATGTTACCCTTCTGCTCCATATGAGAGGAAAACAATGGCCATGGAACTAATCCTGGTAATGATGGATGTTTGGCCTCTGAAGATGTTGCAAGACAATCATACTCTCTGTCCTTACAACGACGGATTTACTTCTGCAGATTCAACTCTGTTGTTAGTTGGATCTATAATTGATAGTTGGGATAAGTTGAGACAAAATTCATTTCACATTCTTCTACATTTTCCCACTCCTCTCCCTGGTATTTCTTCGCATTACATGGTGAGCATGGTGATTCATTGGGCGAAAAGGCTGGTCTGCAGTCCACGTGTTAGGGAGAGCGATGCTGGCGCTCTAACCTTTAGACTAATTTTTAGGAAATATGTCATGGAACTTGGTTGGGGCATTGGAAGTTCTTTAAGGAGCAGTCAACTTGATTCCCATTCAGATATTATGAGGTGTGAGGCTCCACTTGTGGCATACATATCGGCGCTCATCGAATGGCTTCACATCTCTGTTGAAGAGGGTGAAAGGGATCTCGCCAAAGCATGCCGAAACAGTTTTGTTCATGGGGTGTTGCTTACTTTGCGGTACACGTTTGAGGAGTTTGATTGGCGTTCGGAGGAGGTGATGTCGAGTATGATGGAGATTCGATGTTTGCTTCAGAATCTGTTGGAATTGATTATGAGGGTGACATCGTTGGCTCTGTGGGTAGTTTCTGCAGACGCGTGGTATATGCCGTATGACATGGATGATGTTGTTGATGAAGCTAATTCCTCATTAGGGATGGATTCAGTGGAGTCCTCTTTAGAACAAGTTAAGAAATTTGATGATAATGAAAAACCAGCAGAACATGCTGTGATGGTTGGCTGTTGGCTTGCAATGAAAGAGGTAATGTGCTTCTCTTAATTCATGTTTCTAGGTCTTTTTACAATATATCTGTTGTTGAGAAATGTGCCGAGCTGTTTCCTGACTCTTTGGAGGGTCATTTTAGTCCCAGAGTTTATGAAATTATCAATTTAATCCCGACTATTTTAATATATGTTGAAGTAGTTCACGATGAGTACTATTTTAGTCCCAACTAAAATATTCCACAGACTAATTTAGTACTTTTATAAACTCTGAGACTAAAATAACCCAATGTAGAAAGCTGGGGACTATTTTGGCACTTATTTCTTCTGTTATTTATAAATTTGTTTCTGCAAAGTTCTTAAAGTTTGGATTTTTTTCTTTACTTAGCTTTACTGGTCACTGAATTTGTCCCTTTTTTAGGCCTGTGTTGCCATTATTATTATTATTTTTCTCTAGCTTAATTAGATTTTTGTTGCCTAATTATTTAAGGGGGCGGAAGTTATAAACAGTAACCATTCATTCAAATCAACAAAAAATTGTTTTCTAATTGTTTTAATTTTTCAGGTGAGTCTTCTTTTAGGAACTATTATTAGGAAAGTTCCATTGCCAAGCTCCTCCATATCTGAATCATCTAAGCATGATTATCCAGTTAGAAATGGTGATGAAACAGAAACGATTGTAACCGAAGATGGGTTGCTCGATCTGCAACAACTCGAATCTATAGGAAGCCATTTCTTGCAAGTTCTGTTGAAGATGAAACACAATGGTGCGATTGATAAGACCAGGGCTGGTTTCACTGCCCTTTGTAATCGTCTTCTATGCTCAAATGATCCTAGGTATGTTTTACATTTTTCTCTTCATTCCTATTGGCTCTTGAATAGTTTATTTATTTTATTGATTAGATTTTTATATGTTATAAATGATTATATCAATTGCAAGATTTAATGACTTTAGATTGATTAATCAAATATTATCTGATTTTATCATAACATGATATATTATTTACTTGTTAGATTAATCAAATATTATCTGGTTTTCTTTCATCCACAGGCTCTGCAAAATGACAGAATCTTGGATGAAGCAGCTGATGGAGAGAACAATTGCTAAAGGCCAAACTGTCCTGCTGCCTTCATTGCATTTTTCCTGTCAGAACCAGAGGGAACGCCAAAGATTTTACTCCCAAGGGCATTAAACTGGCTGATTAATGTTGCCAAAAAGCCATTGTGCGAAGATTGCGAAGTTCATGACCAGAATGATGAGGTATCAGACAAGACTTTTATAAAAGATCGGAACGAAGCAAATGGAGGTTCCTCTAAGATGAGAGATGAGGGTGTGATACCAACTGTTCACGCATTCAATGTGCTCAGAGCCTCTTTCAATGACACGAATTTAGCATCAGACACGTCCGGTTTCTGTGCCGAGGCATTGATTGTTGCGATAAGTTCTTTCTCGTCGCCTTACTGGGAGATCCGAAACAGTGCTTGTCTTGCATACACTTCATTGGTTCGTCGAATGATTGGATTTCTTAATGTACATAAACAGGAATCTGCCAGAAGGGCTTTAACTGGCCTTGAATTTTTTCACAGGTATCAATTTTACCATGCTTAACTTCTGTGTCATGTGTTAGACACCTAAATTAAGTGAGTCCTATTTCAGTGTTATGGATTGCAAGTATTATATATTATTTCACTTATAGCTTAGTTATATTTTAAGACATTTATTGTGGATCAAATGCAACTATTAGTTTCTTCCAGCTAAGTTTGTTTTTAGCTCTATTCTGTTAGTGATTCACACCTTTTTATTAATGAATATTGCAGAGTCGGCTTAAAGCAGGTCATAGACTTCTCTATCAGGTGCAGAGATCAATTTGAGATTTCACCTTTTTTTTTTCCCTCTTCCTTGAAGGTACCCAGCTGTTCATCCATTCCTGTGCCGCGAACTGGAGATCGCCACTAAACAGCATGGTGATGAACATTCCATGGATGCAGATTTGAGCATTACTAAAGCTGTTCATCCAAGCTTGTGCCCAATTCTCATTCTTCTATCCAGGCTAAATCCATCACTTATAAGCACTGAAGCTGATGATCATTTAGATCCCTTCATGTTAACACCTTTCATACAGAGATGCGGAACCCAAAGCAACCTTCGTGTTCGTGTTCTCGCGGCAAGGGCTTTGATTGGTTTAGTTTCCAATGAGAAACTGCAGGCTGTAGTCATCGAGATGATCAATAGTTTACCCCATGAAAGGCATCTGATGACTAGAACCCGCTTTTCTTTTAACTCAATCCATGGAGTTCTCTTGCAGCTGTCTTCTCTTCTTGATAACAATTGCAGGAATTTGTCTGATACTATGAAGAAAGATGATATTCTTGGCGAAACCATTCGTGCCCTTAAGCTGCGTACGTGGATCGGTTGTGTCTGGTCATGCCCTTGTCCTATGTTGAATAGCACATATCTACTAGTTTTGGATCAGATGAGTAGCATTGCGTTTTCCTACTCAAGCAAGCATACAATTACCATTAAAAGCCTGTTGGTGAATCTAGCACTTGCATGCATCAGTGAGAAAAATATTTCTGGTTCTGCTTTATCTGACCCAACAATGGTTGAGCTCCGCAAGCAAGCAGCTGCATCTTATTTTAATTGCCTATTTCATCCTAAAAATGAAGCTCCAGACCAATCTTCTGAGCTGCTGAGTCATAACAAGCCTACCTTTAATCTGAGTAAGCTATCACCAAATCTTCACGAGAGCATTGTTTCTTGCATCTCTGATTCTATGTATGAAGTTCGAATCATAACGCTTAAAAAGCTGCTTCAGCTTACGAATTGTATGAATTCTGGCGGCGAAGATGATGAGAAATCTTCCATTTATGTCTGGGTGAAGACAGATTTGCCATCCGTTCTAATGAGGTTATTGTCAGAGGAAGAGAACCCAAAATGTGCTTACTACATGTTAAAGATCATCTTCTCTTGTAGCACCATTCACTCCAATGACGAATTTATAGATTGGAACACAGCATTCTGTTTCTGGGAGAAATTGGTTCATCTGAAGGATACAGTAAGGCGTGCGAAGACTAGAGAAATTTTACTTTGTTGCATGGCTATATGTACAAAGATGCTTGCCAAAATGCTCAGGAACTTTGCATTGGGTGACCGGTCCCAGAAACAAAGAGATATTACCAGAGCCTTTAAGTGTATTAATTCTTTTATTATACTAACTAAACAGCATAGTACACCATCTGAACCTGTTAACATGAGAAGAGCTGCAGCAGAAGCCATAGTGGCATCAGGTTTGCTTGGAGAAGCTATTTTTGTTGCTTCGCATGTGTCGAACAACAGTACCCTATCTGAAGCAGCCATTGCCATCGAAGAGGAAGAAGAGCTTCAAGCTAATACGACAGAGTTTGTGAATCTCTATGCTAGCAGAATTCTGGATTTGTGGTTCATATCCATTCAGCTCTTAGAAGATGAGGATCTTTTGCTCAGGCAGAACCTTGCCAAGAATGTTCAGAAATACATAGATTTCAGGGTCTCCGAGGTCGCAAGGCAAGTTGATAAAGTGATTGAATTAAGCCTTGGATTCTTATCTAAAATCTTTGGCCACTGGCTCGAGTACATACAATATTTAATGAGGTATGTTTCAATGACTGCCGGTTTGGTGAGTTTTCGAGGCGATCTGGTTCGGAAGATTTTTGAAAAAGAGATTGATAACCACCACGAAGAAAAGCTTTTGATATGCCAAATCTGTTGTTTTCATTTGGAAAAACTGCTAGCTCCAGGATCAGAACGGCTCGATGATGATCGGGTGAAATTATTGCAGAAATGGAGGCTCAGATTCTTGCACCTACTGATATCATTTGCTGATGGTTTTCTTGCGACAGAGGGAGATAAGGAATGGATTGGAGGCATAGGAAACCACAAGGATGCTTTTATATCCATCTATGCTCTTCTACTAGGCCTTTATGTCCTTTTTCAATCATCAGAGGGTTTGAGAGATCTAGATGAACTGTATTTGTCCAAGTTCTCTGAATTTAACAAGATTATGAGACCCTTTATCCAAAATCCTCTAATATCAAATATGTATCTTACGTTAATTAGATTGCTTAAAAGGTTGGGGGTTTCATTTGGTTTAGAGTTATTTGAGCCAAAGGAATATAGCTCCAGCTGGGAAGAATTTGATCCCTATTTTCTTTTAAGGTGAGGTCAATTCTTCCAGTTTTTTTTGGCTTGGAATTTTGTGCCAATTAAAAAATGTTTAATATTCATTTAATGGAAGCTGGTCTTTGCAAAGTCTGCAGGCTTGTTCATTCATTGTGGTCACCTTTCAGGCTCCTGTATAAATCTAAGCTTAAGTATTTGGTGTTTACCTAAAATTTGGGTTAAAGTGAATTTAGAGGCCAATTAAGCCCCAAAATATCAAAGCGGGTTTTAAAATTGTGTTTGTTTTATTACCTAATTATGGTTCAACAATCTTGCTCAGGAGATTGAAATTCGCAAATACATGCATTAGAAAAGGGGATTAGCGACGATACACATAACACAACAATCGAGTCTTTTTTGCATTCAGTTATGGCTGATGATTCATCTCCCAATTCAAATTTTACTGTAAGGTGATTACTACCAAACACTTCTACATGATCTGGGATTTATTGAACAATAATGAATTCTCTCAGCCCCTATAATGAATTGAATGAATATCATCATTAATAATTTATTTATTTGTAACATCTGACAAGCTGTTGAAATATTAATATACCTTTTCTGATAGCGCGAATATCTAATTTTGGGGGTGTAAAAGCCTTACTTATTCCCTCATTTTATTATGATTAAAATACTTGCCAAAATAATTTCAGACATTATTTTACATTGCTAAATGCTTATTAATTTTAATATATTATTAGCAGCATAATTTTATAAAAAAGAAAACATTTCGAACAAACTTTACCCCTAATCCTCCCCATATAAATTGTGACTCACTCCAATTGAACATCCCAATAAAAATTGGGGGAAAATATAACACTTTTGCTAATAAATTTAATGATATTACGAAAGAGGAGAACCAGCCATAAAAGAATCAATAGCATTTGTCCGCCATAAAAAATGGAATTATTGAGAAAAAATAGAAATTCTAAGAATATCCTGCATTCGTAAATCATATAAATCAAAGAAGAACATGAGACCAGGCTAAAAAGTATTTATTTTGGTCAACTAAAAAGCTAATTTGAATCAAAAGAAAGAGAAAATCAAAGTCTAAAGAGCAAACTGTCTTGAATTGAAGAGGAAAAAAAGGCACCGACGTTAGTTACGGCAGTTCTTCTGTGAATTTCTGTATGAAATCAAACTTTATATCCAACGCAGAATGATTAGTCTTCATCTTCTTTATCGTTGACTGTTGCATCATCCTCGGCATCATTTTTCTTTGTTCTTCCATATCTTCATGATCATCATGTGATGGTTCGACAACAGACCGGTCTTCGGTTTCACCACGCGCGAGAACCTTACTCCGAATTTGAAAATAACAAATAATTTTATCGACTTTAAATTAAAATTACATGCTGCTGTGAAAGCATAGATTTGCATGAAAATCCCTTTTCCTACGTCTATTTCTCTACCAGCTTTATTAACGTCCTTCTTTAAAACAGATGCTGCAATATTTAGGGATTTAAATAAACCAATGCACTTGATGAATAACTTCAACTCGGCTAGACTAATTCTTGATCAAGTTTGTTCAAATAACTAAATAAATAAGTTTCGACCACTTTTCAAATCTTGAAGGTTAAATGAACCAAACTTAAACAAAGCTCAAATTGTTTATTCATATTCAAGAACAAATTGGTTTATTGCTCAACAAATTGTTCAATGCTCTCTAATAAATTTAATGATAGACTATAGCAAATATGATATATTATTTAAATTAAATTTGGTTAATTAGAATTTATTTAATTATAAATTTAATAGTAATATATTATAATTTAATATTAACATGTATTATAATTTAATACAACAACAACAACAACAACAACAACAAGCCTTTATCCCACTAAGTGGGGTCGGCTAGATAAATCCTTTTTCTTTATTGCGTTATTGAGTGTCATATTTTCATTTAATTTTATCAGATTAAGATCATTTTTTATACAATATGCCCGAGTCATTAATATGCTTTTATAGAATATGCCCAAGTCTTTCTAGGTCTACCTCAGTCTTTCTTAACATAAGTCAAATCTAAAACATCTACTCTTCCAACCGGATTATCAAATGGTCGACGTTTAATGTGATCAAACTATCTAAGATGACTCTCTCTAATTTTATTTGCCATGGGAGCTACATCAATTCTATCACAGTAATATTCATTTAGCATTTTGTCTCTAAGTGTCAAGCCACTCATCCACCTAACTCATCCACCTAAGTCATCCACCTAAGTATTCTCATCTCGACAACACTTAACTTTGTTTTATGTTTCTCTTTTAAAGGCCAACAATTTGCGCCATAGAGTATTGCAGGTCTCACCACCATCTTATAAATTTATCCTTTCAATCTAAAGGTACTTTTCTATCACACAATACGCCTTGATGCATTCCTCCACTTCAAACAACCAACTTGAATTCTACTGATAACATCCCCATCTATCTCACAATCACTATGAACAATATACTCGAGATATTTAAAACGTTCACACCTTTTAATGATTTGATCATAAATAGTTACAACTCTGCCACTAGAACTCCTATTGCTAAAATTACATTCAATGTATTCAGTTTTAATTCTACTCAAATGAAGGTCTTTAATCTCCAATGTAGGTATTCATAATTCAAGTTTTTTCTGAACATTTTCCTAGTCTTATCCAAAAAAAGGATAACATCAACAAAAAGAATACACCAAGCTACATCCTCCTCTAAATGTCCAGTAAGACCATCCATAACTAAAGCAAAATGATATGGGTTTAAAGCCGATTTCTGATGTAATCCAACTGAAATAGAAAAATAATGGGTCAATCCTCCTACTGTCCGAACACAAGTAATAGCTCCAATATACATATTTTTAATGATTTGAATATAAGTCATATCAACACCTTCTCTAGAACTCTCCAAAAGATTTCTCTCGGAACCTTATCATAATCTTTTTCTAAATCAATAAAAATCATATGTAGATTCACCTTATTCTCTCTGTACTTTTCCATCAAACCTCTTAATAACTTTATAGCTTCCATAGAAGACCTGTTCGACATAAATCCAAACTGATTATGAGAAATTTTTGTAACACGTCTTAACCTATGCATTACACTTTCTCATAATTTTAAAGAACGACTAGGGCTGTAAACGAGCCGAGCTTAAGCGAGCTCAGTCTTCGCTCGTGTTTGACTCGTTCGAAATAGCTCGTGTTTGTGTTTTAAATCGGCTCGTGAACAATGTGTTCGTGTTTTGCTCGATTTAAATATTTGTGTTTGTGTTCGGCTCGAATGTGGCTCGTTAAAATTAAATTGAAAAAAAATAGAAGTAAAGTATTGAATTCGAACCTGAATCAAATGTATGCAAAAGAAAACACTAACCACATTATCACACGAGGTGTTATGATTTATATATATATATATATAATGATTATTTTAACCAGTCGGTGCAGATGATTATTATAGGATGAAAGGGATGAAATCATCGGGAAACTCACCATCTGCTCCTAATTATGATTTATATATATATATATAATGATCGAGCGAACGAAGAGTTGTTCGTGTTCGACTCGTTTATAATTCGAGCTTTAAAAATTTGTTCGCGTTCGACTCAGTTGTCATTTACTTGACGAACGAGCCGAACACGAGCTGTTCGCGAACGAGTTTTTTTGACAGCCTTAAGCACGACAAATTAACTTAATTCCTCTATAATTTGCACACTCTTGAGCATTCTCTTTATTCTTAAAAATAGGGAGAAAAATACTCTTCCTCAACTCTCAGGCATCATTTTAGTTTTTAAAATAAAATTAAAGTTTAGTAAGCCAAGAAATTCTCAAATCTCCTAAATATTTCAACACTTCAATTAGGACATCCTCAGGTCCTACTGATTTCCCACCCTTAGTTTTCTTTAAAGCTTCCTCAACTATTTTTTTTATTAATGCGATGATAAAAATAAAATATTTTATTACTAATAACAATATTAAGATCATTAAGGTTGACCGTATTTTCAGAAACTTTATTATAATTGAATATAATTTATCTTTTTTATTTTGAGGAAATAGTTTGTTAATACTTATTTAAATTATTTGATTACAATAAAATTTCCATTCAACTTATTATTATCTTAAATAACTAGTTTATACCAGTTAGATGCTAGTGTGCCAAAATATTTGAGGTAATAGAATGATGATTTAATGTTTTAAGCTTGCAGGAAAACCTAGCACACATAGAAAATTGAAATGTAAATAGAGGAGACACCAAGATTTTTACGTGAAAAAAATCTGAAAAAGGAAAAAATATTAGTAAGTAAAGATCGTCGAAGGTGGCGAGCAAAGGCGGCCAGCAATGGTCGACGACGATTGGCGGCTGCAGAGGCTAAAATTATTGCCAAATCTTTACTCTAGAACACTCTAGAATTCCCGATCTTTTCCTCCCCTTTTCAAGCGAAGAGAGAAGGTCTATTTATAGCCTTCAAGGGAGGGGCATTATGGTCTTTTTGTGAATCACTTTTCCAACAATCTGATCTGACGACTTAAATTGATCCTCCCCTAAATCAAGGGTTTTTTAAAGGATTTGTGTGCCCTCTAACCTCGAAATTCAACGAGTTTAGGATTATTGGATTCCTCTCATTGAGACACTCAATTTAACTATAATAATATTAAATTTGAAGCCCATTTGATCATTAAATTGACGATTGAAAACATCAAATTGTGTTTCAATAACTTGATCTGGGCTTAATTGGATCAACCTAGATTAAATCAATTTTGGTTATTATTGAGTTGTCTTGTCAAGACGGTCAGTTTGATTAACAATTTCCAAAAATTAGAGTCTGGGATGACCTCAAATTTGAGTTTGGAATGTTTCTTGCTAAAAAAATACCTTGAAATACATGTCAGACAATAAAAAATTGTTGATTACTGACATGTCTTTTAGAATGTTAAATTTCATTTACATTTTGTACTTGTTTTTGAATAAAATTGCACTTTAAATAAGAATATTTTCATGTTTTTATTACGTGTATAACAAACACGAAACATGAAGCGAATTGGAGTTGAAATGGAGAGAAGTGGAGACAATTGGAGCAAAGAGGTTGCCAGCAGATTGGCGCCTAGGCGCTAGTGTTCTCCCAAAAACAGAGAAGACGGTGCCAAGGCGCCAGAGCTGTCCGGGGCAGTTTCTGAACGAACCAAGGAATTATTTGATGAATTCAGATGGTTGGAAAGGCACTTTTTGGCATTTCAAAGTCCGAGAATCCTCTAAGGATGCCAAGAAGTCATAGATAGTAGTGGGGATTGTAAATTTTTACGTTTACTTGAGAGATTGGAGAGGAAATTTGAGTGCAATTCTGTAAGGATTTTGTATCAGCATTATAAGGAACAGTTGAAGGCTTTGCTGAAGGGATTTGCATCTTTTTTTCATTGGAAAAAAATTAAGTATTGTGTTCTTTATTTATTGGTGTCTGCTGTAAACACATTTGATGGATTTGCTTTGATGTAATAAAATTTTCTATTGTGTTAAACATGCTTTGTGAGTAGAATTTCTTTCCAATTTTCTTGTGATGAATAAGTTGAATGTGTAGGATGTTATAATGCTTATAGAATTGATCTTTAAACCTTAATATGATGGTTTTTACTTCATGCTTATTTTACTTATCAATTGATCAATTTGTGTGTTAAAATTTGTTGTGAATCCATATTGACTCGAGAGAGCTATGACTTAACAACTAGGAGAAACCACATTGAACTAGTGGGTGAAGGCAAGGTGGTTCATAGGACAGTACAAATAGATAGAGAAATACGCTTTGAAAGGTATAAATTGGAGACTCTAGGGTGACAGGTTAGAATCGTAACCAATGTAATCTAGGGTTTATGAAATTAATACTGGATTAACCAAACTTCTTTATGCACTCGACAGAGGGTAAAAAAGAGGAATGCTTCTATTTGTCACTAGCTACATTAGCAATTCATGGTATTTGATCCTACAATTACTTATACAATCACAAGAGAAATGTAGCTTTTATATCTTGATCTAGATAGGTTTAACTTAGTCATATAATCTTAATTTAGGAGTAGTTGTCAGGAAAACCAACCTTAATCGACATTCTAAACTGAGACCTTAACATAGTAGGCTAGAACTTCTCTTATTGGACTCATTACCATGTTCTCTTTGGGATAAAAAATCCGGACTCAATAGAGCCCTATATTATTAAAATAATACGTATGCTTGCGTGAGAAACCCCAATGAGTAATAATACCTAATTTTAAAAACTCAACATATTTGCTAAGGAGCATATTAAGTTTATGGTGCCTCTACCAGGACTTATATAAAGTGCTCATCCCTGGGGTGGATTGATTACGAATTAGTTGCCACTTATTTTTTGGCGATGATTTTGTCGTCTGAAAATACATTACGAAAATTTGTACTTTGAGGAGATTGGAATTGTCACGGATGCTTTGTGAAATTTCAATCATGGTATTGTTGCCTCAATTGGCTAGGACCAGGCAATTGTGGTCAAGAGACGATGATGGCGGTGAGATGTCAATGATCAAGTGGCGGTAGTTGTCAGAGGATAGTGGTAGGTGTATGAAAATATAGATATATTTGCACGAATGTACATGCGTGTTTGTACAAGCAAAGGAGTATGATTATATAGTAAGGGTACAATGGAGTCCACAAGGTACTACGAATGCAAGCAGGGATGTGATGGCACATGCAAATATGAGCAAGCACATGTTGGTGGGCATGCACTGGCGTGCTAATGCTACACGGGTTGAGACGGGTCGGGTCGGATCGGGTCGTGATGAGTGTAAGTGTACAGTTGTGCTGGCTGTCACAGGTTAGGTCGGGTTGCAATGAGAGTCTACTAATAGTTGCGTGGGCTGCGACATGTCGGGTCAGGTCTCAATGTGTGTCAATAAGGCGAACGAGGGCTGGATCGAACTGTTCAACAGTTTGTGAGTTGAGTGTGCAATCGTGTACGTGCGTCCGCACCTGTGGTCTATTCCGTGGAGTGAACCTTAAAAAATTCCATTTTTTTTTATTTTGGCTCCTAACTTTGATTTTTTTTTCCTAAAAATAAGCCCGCATTGGGAGGGGGAGAAAGCAAACCGTTGCTCAATAGATCAGAGTCCCTTTCAAGTTACTGCTACCTCACCTTTTGGGCTATTGTTGCCCAATGACAGAGTCCCTTTCAGACTGTTGTTGTCTCACCTTATGGGTTGTTGTTGCCCAACATCGAAGTCCCTTTCATGTTGTTGTTTCCCTTATATGGGGAAATTTCTCATATGCTTAATTATCCTTCGAGATCCCAATGTCTAGGGAATCCCCACACCCAAAAACTCACAAAAAGTACTAGAATCCTAACGATGTGGTATCACACTTACTGAAGATGCTCCAATACTATTTCAAAAAAAGAATATTTTTCAAACGAATTGGTGGTCAAGTTGCCTACCTCGTCCAATCGTGTTTATCTCCACATGAATATGTCACGATTTATGAGGTGAATTTGCAGGCCGGTCTACAGTTTCCATTGTTGCCTGAGTTGATGGATGTTTTATCGATGATCGAGATTAACTTTTGACAGTTCTCTTTGTTGGGTGATGATGATTGCTGTCATTATAATTATCTTTTCCAGAAAATATGGGGCAAAGTTAATGCCATGAATCTTAGCCCGAATATCCAAGTTTATTATTGTATATCATTTAATAAAGTATTGGATCTTCGCACGAAGGAACCAATAAGGAACTGGCCGGGCAATTTTTTTTGCACAAAATGGCTGGGGATTTGTGAAAGCCAGGAAAACTACCGAAGCTCCCAATAAAACAATATGAGCTTCCAATCCCTCTTCAAATCACAATGATGACAATTTGCGGATGTTTGAATTTCAGGACATCAAGGACCCACAACTCAAGGTACAATATATCCACAACTTCGTGAATAAGGAAATTTTGTTCAAAGCAGATGTTTTCATCCATTGAAGGTAATCTTACACCACAAGGCTAAAAAAATATGAGAAGAAACATCTTGGACTAGCTTCTACAAGTCCTTTGAAGCGGCCCAACAGAATAGTAACTATGAGACTCTATATCTGAAGTAGAGTAAAATGAGTGACGGGATGAAAAATCCTCTGACCAATCCTTTGAAAATTCATAGTTTGGAGTGTGCATTGAATCATTTATGCACCAGATAACGATAGGTCGAGGAATACGCTAGTTTTTTTGCATATGTCAATCTCCTTTGTTTTATACTCATTCCATCTATCTGATATGAAATTATTTGTTTTATATAGAAAAATAAATAAATCTTGAAGCGAAGTTCAAGCTTTCCTTAAAAGAGTAGGAGAATTCTGAATTTGTTAAGATCAAATTCCTTCACCGAGAGTATAGATGAAGATATGATTCTAAACAAACACTGACTCATCCTGCATTGCTTATTATCAGAGATGGACGAAAACTCCCTTACTAAAGATGCATGACCCATCCTAGGTTGTTAGTCGAAGCACCCGCTCGATGACTATAATCTTTAATGGAAGAGGTTGTCGGCACTATTTTTGGTGTGGGGTTTGCCCGTAAGAAGTTGTCGGTCATCGGAATTGAAATCCCGTTGCCCGCTTCGGAAGGACGTTTTTTAAAAAATTTAGTTTTGAAAAAGATGAAGTCAAACTGACCCCATAATTTTCATAGTTTAGATGAAAGAGCACTTTATCTCAAATCATTTATCTATCCCGAAGGATGAACACAAGAATTGAGAGTGAGGCTCGATCAAATAAACTAAAGAAAGTTATGACATCCGTTTGGTCTGCGAAACCAATGTATCGGCCGACAAGTTCCCCTATTTAATATAAGGAATTAAATAGGGTTTATATTATGCTGGGTTCGGGAAAAGCTTCCTATAAGGGCAAGCCCCTATAGTTAATTACATCTTAGATAA
>NW_018164729.1:885413-934963 GCF_001263595.1 Phalaenopsis equestris | reverse complement strand
TGTATATAGAGCTGGAAAAGTAAAGTTTTGGAAACCTTCCTAACTCTATGTTGTATATTAAGTGTCCTTAAATTTTAAGGATAATATTAAGTAAAACATATTAAGTTTAATAGATCCCTAAGGTATTCACTAGATTAAGAGTAGTAGGGAGCAGGTCCAAACCTTCTTAATGTCTGGTAAAAGGCCTTGGGTTCATTTAAACTTCATTATGTTATTTAATAATTCATCCTGAATATCCTGATGCTCAGTGAATATTGATGTCTTGATTATTCCCAAGAATAAAGTAAATGTCATTTGAAGATTATGTTGGTGAATATTGATGTCATTCAGCTTGTGGTTGCCTGGGAATTTATTGCATTATGTGTTTAAGAATACAAGTGCGTATCATCATATTCATCACCAGAGTTATGTCATTAAGTATAATTTCTCCAATTTTTTTTTTGTGACGTGGGAAAAGTTGTTGGGGATTATATGACTTACACGCTTGAGAAAAGAAAGGATGGTGGAGGAGTTGAGGTGAGGCCTGTGCTCAATAGAACTATGGATTGATATTAATTTTGTTGATTAATTATATCTATTGGATGAGTTTATGTTTCTGTTTTGAATGATAAATTTGAATATTGAATTGAAATAAGTGGTGGTGTAATTTCACAGATAAAGGATTGCAGATATTTAAGAAAATTGGTTAAATTGTTTGTAAGTTACATATGTGATTATGAGTTTTTTTTTCTGTGAAAAGTGGATATGAGAAGTTTATGGCTTTGTATATGGGCTATAGGAAGGTTAAGGCTTCAAAGGATGTCATGATACTCTCCCTAAACTCTCTGGACAAATTCTAATAAGTTAAAGGCGACAATTTTCGAATAATTTCTCTCTTAATTTAAGCATTAAAAAATGACTGAGACTTTGTTTGTGTTAGTTTATTTTTGATAAAATTTATTTTAAAAGCTAGTTTTGACTAAATAATGGCATAAAATTGTGTGGTGACACATGACATCATATGACTGAGTTGTTGCCCCGAAGGTCAATTTCTTCGTTTGAAGTGATGCTAACCTTTACAGCTTTTTTATTTTAGTTCTCTTTTTTTCTTGAATCAAGTTGAGTATGATAAATTATTATTATTACTACTACATTGTTTAATTTTTAAGTTAATTTTTTTATTTGTTTACTTTAATAAGGGCAATAAATTTTAAATTAGCATTAATAAATTTATTTATTTTTTTATGTACGTACTTGTTTAATTTTATATATAGCACAATTGAAGTATTTCCTGATGAGAAAGAGAAGCATGAATTGAAGCTGAGACTAGTAAAAGAATTTGAAATTAAAGAACTGGGGAAATTGAAGTATTTCCTTGGTCTTGAGATGACATATTCCACACAGAGGATCTTCATATCTCAGCAGAAGTACGTGATTAATTTATTGGCAGAAACAGAGAAGACTGGGTGTAAGCCAATTGCTAGTCCAATAGATCCAAACTATAAGTTGGGAGAAGCTAAAGAAGAACCAGCTGTGGATAAAAGAATGTACTAGAGATTGGTTGGCAAACTCATATATCTTGCTCACACTCGACCAAACATAGCATATTCTGTAAGTATGATCAGTCAATTCATGCATGATCCTAGAGAACCTCATCTTCAGACTGCCTACAGGGTACTGCATTACTTGAAAGGCAATTCGGAGAAAGGAATCTTGTTCAAAAGGAATGACACTCTTACTCTGAAAGCCTACACCGACGCTGACTATGCTGGCTCCATAGTGGATAGAAGATCAACTACAAGATATTGTACTTTTCTTGGAGGTAACCTAGTGACATGGAGGAGCAAGAAGCAGAATGTAGTGACATGGTCATCTGCAGAATCAGAGTTCAGGGCTATTGCTCAAGGATTATGTGAATTACTGTGGTTGAGAATCATCTTGGATGATTTAAGAATTCCATGGGAGGGTCCTATGAAGCTCTAGTGTGACAACAAGTCTGTCATTAATATAACTCATAATCCTATACAACATGATAGGACAAAGCATATTGAGATTGCTAGACATTTCATCAAAGAAAAACTGGAGGAAGGGTTAGTGTGTATGTCCTATGTTCCATCAGAAAGACAATTAGCTGATGTTCTAACAAAGGGGCTGAACAGTTCAATTTTTCATGATCTTGTATCCAAGCTGGGAATGGAAGACATTTATTTCTCAATTAATTCTAATTTCCTTAATTAAGGAAATTAGAATTAATTGGTAAATCCTTTAAATTAAGGAAATTAGAATAAATTTGTAATCCCTTAAATTAAGGGAATTAGTTAAATAGTTTCCTAGTTTTTTCTCCTTCTCTTTCTCTATAATATCTTGTATGATCAATCCAAAAGGTGGTGTGAAATAAAAATTATTCCTTTGAATTCCCACAGAGGGTTTTTTTTTTTTTTTTTTTTTTTTTTTTTGCGAAGATTTACATGAAGTAAGGAGAGCTTGTTTCATCTGGTCTATAAAAACATTTCTATTTTAGTACTCTGCAACCAATCACCGACCACATTGAAAATAATTTAGACAGAGTTATCTAAGAAACATGGAAATATATTTCCTTCTCAATCTGTTAGCTTTGCTGTTAACACGTTTTCAGTGAGTATACATCAATCTATAGCCTCGTCTCCACACACAATATGACTGTCCATCCTAACAGAAATGCTAACAGACGAAGGGCACGAAACAAGTTTATGTATCATTTTTTTGGGAAGAGTAACCCATTGAAATCTCACTTGGGAAAAATACAGAATCCCATGGAAGATTTGGCTTCCACTCATCAGAAGGATTTGGTGCCAGGTTGAAGGGAAAGTTCATATACCTCATATTTCCCCAGTGAGTATTACGATCGCATATGCTGCTCACCGTCTTCTTGTACATCATATCTTCTTCTTCAATTCCCAAGTTCCCATTATCTTCTAAAGGAAAAGTAACAGTAAATCCATTAGACTGCTGCTGCTGTCCGAAGTCGATGCTTGGAGAAGGTTTCTCCATATCTTGAAGTACTGCAGAGGATACATTGAGAAGCATGGAGGTGGCATCTATTAAAGGCTTAGAATCAGTTGATGTTTCTGGTGGCGAGAACGTGAAGCTTGTGGCCATTTCAGGTGACATACAGCTGACTAAGTTGAATTGCTTGAAGTTTGTAACATCCAAGGAAGGATAAGTATGTTGCTCCAATCCACTGCTGCAGCCAAACTGAATCAAAGAACCAATTTCTGTTTTGCAAGAGATGTTCTCTGAACCAAATTGTGCACCATTTGTGACATAGGGTAGAGAATACTTATGAAAATCTGTAGCTTCTGGTAGTGAGGAGAACCAGGAATGAGTGAGTGCTTTTTGTGCTGCAGTGTTGGTCTTTTTGAAGATCCTGCAAATGGCCCATGCTTCCTGATCATGAATGATAATTAGTGAGTTTTTGCCGTTTCTCTGATCTATGATTGGAAGTTCTAGAATAACTTACAGTGGCAGGAATGAAGTTTTTATCCATTGGCCTTTTGGAAATTGTGGGATCACTAAGAGATGGTAGTCTGAACTCATGCATCATCCAATCAGTTTTGATTCCTTTTGCTGCTCTTCCCTTGTAGAATACAAGTGATTTCTTCAGACCTATGCATTTCACTCCCTCAGTTGAGTAGATTGGTCTGTCTGTTCCAGTGGCTTTCCAGAATCCTGCGCTGGTAACCCTGTTGGGCCTCGCGCTGTTGCGGTATTTTCTATCTCTCGGACAGTAGAAATACCATTCCTTCTCTCCTGTTGCCGCCATCTCTGCTCACAAGGTAATACCAGCATTAGTCTTTTTTAATTAATAAAGTGAGGTGAATATAATTTTCTCAATTAATGATTCCATTAACCCTTTATTATTATTATTATTATTATTATTATTATTTTAGCTGTTTTTGAAGCATTTACTTTCAATATTATTAACAGGTAATATATCGCATTTAGTTTCTTTGAACTGATTAGAGGTTTATCAGTTGGTTCTGAAAGGCATCTAAACCCTTTTAAGTAGCCACTAAGTTTACTACACTAATTCTCAAGGTTCAACCATGAAGCAGGCATGCATTTTCTCCTCAGCTTATCATTAGTTAACTTCATTTATAAATGCCCCTATTCAATTATCTGTTATCTGATATTAAAATGAAAAGTTGAGAAAGCTATAGCTCGACAGCTCGTCTGTGAACTTGATGACTCCTAAAACAAAACATCAAAGATCATGAATACAAAGGGAAGTTCTCTATGAAACTAAAATATAGTGAAAGGTAAGGAGCAAGCAAATGGATTAAAGCTAATAAAGGATTAAGGAACGATACTCTTAGTTTATGAGAATCGCTGTTTTTTTTTTCTTCTTCTTTTTTTTGTAAAAAGGTTGCTTGGAACATGAAAAAGTGAAAAACTGCTTGAGAAAGTTCCCTAACCTGAAAGTTTTATTAAAGAAGGAAGAAAATAATTGCTTCATAAGGAATGAAAACTTTTTTTTTTTCTCTTCACTGCTATGTGATAATTCGTCTGAAAATATTGCACAGCAATAAGTGATTGCTTACTTGGTAGGTCCCATGGATCATATTTGTAGATATCCAGTTGTCTGATGAGCTCAATGGAAAGAGGCTTCTGCTGTATCTTTCTCCTCAGATAGAACCCTACCAACTCCTCATCAGTTGGATGAAACCGGAAACCTGGAAGCATCACCTCATCTACCTTATCCATATCATTTTTTCCCTCCATTTCTCTAAGCTCTTCCTATGTACTCCAAATGAACACCCAGACAAGCTCTAAATGCTTGTCTGGGTTTAAAAGAAGCCTTGAACTAGTAGTTGGACAACAAAGACCAGACTTCCACGAATCCGAAAACTAGACTGAGATCTTTCTTCAGCTCAACTATAGGACTACAAACTAACTGAAAGTAATAACTCCAAGCTTAAACAAAACCAATTGGGGATCTTTATAAAATACTCGAAATGGGACGGCTCAACACTAAGGAAAATCTCGACGGAAGATTTTTACTGAAAGCAAGATATATAAAACGGTTAAAAAGAGTCGATATGCCACAAAGGAAGATTTTTCTGTAAGGGACTAAGGAATTTATCTAGTAAATAAAAGGCTACACATGTTCTCTTTCTCTGAAGGCTTGGGCCTGAGCACTTCTCCTTATAATGATCTAACTTCTTAAGACAACTGCCAAGGTGGCCCGTCAAAATTATTAATCTGATAGAAAGACTTATTTGACCCTTCTCATGAAACCATCCAACTTTTTTTATTTTTTAATCCTGGGAGGATGGTCTCAAAAAGACTAGACGTTTAGCTTCAGATATGGGTTATTAACTCATTTTTCTTTCTTGTTTTATAATATTCACCCCATGGAATATCCGAACAAATTTGAACGCAACCCATTCTATGCGGGCTTCTAGGTAGGCCTTTTGCATATTTTTTTATTCTGAAGGCAACTAAACACTTCCCAACGCTATGAATAAGTCAAACGAAGGTATATTCAATCCCAAGATTCTGAAACTTTTCTGATCCAACGAAAATGATAGCACGTTTCTAGTTCTCTTTACCAATACAATCTCTACTGTCGGTTTAGATAGATTTATCATATGCAGATTCCTCGAAGATGATTTAAATTAGAGAAGAAATTAAAAAAAAGTTGTATTTTTTCCCATCAATGAAAGAATTACAATTTTTTTTTGGGAGAAATTCCCATTATTGTCAGTTTTTATTGACAGGTAAAAATAAAATTATCAATTCAAATTTAATCTTTTTTTGTTATCTTCTTCATTTATTTTTCTCCGATGCCTTGTTGCCACTATTTCATGAGTAGGGTTGCAAGTGAACCCCGGCATTCAACAAGCTACTTGTAGTTGTGCTCGATTAATGCTCATTCAAGATCATTTAATTAATTATTCGAACGAGCTTGAATAATTTTATAAGTATTGATTACTAGATGAACAAGCTTGAATAGGTTGCTATTTGGTTTATTTATGCTCATCAATAATATCTTTTAAAGCTTGTCAATAAGCTCGATTATTAGTCGATTACAACTCGGTCATGAACATTATCGTTTAACTATTTATTTTTTCACTCAACGAGCGTTATTTGATATGACTTGTTTATTTTCCCCAGAAAAATTTCTCAAGTAAAGCTCGATTATGACTCATTTGTTTTATTAAATAAATTGCTTATTAATCAATTCGTTAATACCTATATGAACTGAGCTCGAGTTGAATTTATAAATTTGATTGAGCTTTTGGTTATATTTTTATTGGTTCAGTTTCATGTCTCGACACGTTTTGCTTGGAAAATTTTTTTCTCCTTAAATATAATGCAAAGGGAACTAAACACTGTAAGTCTTAAAAGAAGTGAGCTATAGGAATAAGAGCTTCTAAGATAAAGCATCCAATGAAGATCTTTTTTTAGTTGCTTGGCATAGCCTAAACATTTTCACAATGAGTTGACTACAATCTAAGTGTTTGACAGAAATCCTCCTTACAGTTTAAGGCATCGAGATTGTCTAGAAAACCTGCTCAATTTAACCGCTCGTCGCTCGATCCTCATCAATCGATCCTCTATAGTCCGCCCTCGCCACTCGACCTATAGGAAATATTATCAAAAGAAGTGCACATATGATAGATATAAAATATGTTATCTCTAACATATTATCCTTTGAATGTAATTATTACATGTATATTTTATAATAAAATGCTTTTATAAAAAGAGGGAAGAGGGAATGTGAAGGGAACTTTTTTCTCCACCGACAGTTATTAGAAGTGAATGCACTACTTTCTTTATTCTTTCTTTGTGTATTTTTCTCTCTGATTTTATGCTCCATTCCTTGGGTATGATTCACAAACAAATCTGGGTTCAACATTAAAAAATGTTGTGAACGTTAAATAATACCACAAACAAGAAGAAGAATGGTGCAAGAAGAAAAACCGAGCTATGGAGAAGCAACTAGCAATATATAATGCATTAGAGAACTTGTCATGAGAATACTGGAACTCATCTATTCGACCACCCATACTCGACCTCCTCCATTTGGCCACCTGCACTCGGCCTCATCCACTCAAATTCCTCCACCCGACCTTTTGCACTTGGCCACCTGCATTCGGCTAGAAAAATTGCTCTCCCAAGAAAGATCTCCAAAAAGCATCTTCAAGAAAATAGTTTGTCTAAGGAATGATAAGTCACAAAAGAGTGGAGCCAAGCGGCAAGAAAAACTTTTAACAGTGAAAATCTCTCAGCATCTTATTTCTTATTTTTGTTTTATTTCATTGTATTTATGCTTTTTAAACTGCTTCAATTTTTATATTACTTGTTATATAAAAAGAATTAGCTCATAGCACTCGGGGAACTTGCCCCTCATAAGCAAGTATCCTAAGAGTAAAAGGAGATTGCCAAATCTTTGGACCCTACTTGACTCAATAATCAAATACTAGGGACGAATTTGGAGAAGCTCTTTCCAAATTATAATTCAGTCAAATAAAAAATGAAGTTTGTTAAACTAGGGATTGAAGACCACAAAATCTCGACCTCGGTAAAGTTGAAAATTTACTACTACTCTTTGTAGGAGAGTTGTGACCTTCAGACAAATGATAGTTTGAATTTAATGAAACAGTTTGAATTTCTCTGTGACTAAGTCATGCTGTAATGAACTTGCTGAACTCAATCACTCGTCACTCGACCCTCTCCACTTGGGCCTTGCTTAGTAGACCCTCTCCAATCAACTCTCTCCACTCGACCCAAGAGAAATGTGACCAGACGAAGTGCACAGATGATTAATATAAAATATTAAAGAATTATTTGATGAAAAATTTGTTATTTCATTCAACATATGTGTTTAAATAGTTGTTACAATGTCTAACAAATAAATCCAATAAAACCGTTCAATTACACAACCCAATAAAACTCTTTAATTACACATAAGTCGCAACACTCCCCCTTAAGATGGACGAAAGACATTCACTAAGCCCATACTGTTATATAATCTGGCTAACTCCACTTAACTAAGTCCTTTAGTGAGGCAGTTGGCCACCTTCTCTTCAGTTAACAATCTGTTATTTAACTTCTCCTTGATGAAGAACCTATATTTTATCTCGATTCTTTTAGAGCACTCGGAGTCGTCAGCTTGTCTATTTATATGCCTCGTATTATTCCCCTATTCGAATAAATCTTACTCTTGGATTATATCAATGATTCAAAGAGGAGGAGAATCAAAAGAAGGATATACGACAACAAATAGTTAAACAAATAAAAAAAACAAGTAGAAGGCTTATATATAGGCGATCCACATTTGATGGGTTGAAAATATACATACGAACAGGATTGGATCGAAGTATCTCGAAATATAACATCCACGAAGTGAATCCCTACATAAGCCACTCGCAATCAGAGAACCAAAAAGAACATTTTTGCTCTGGTGTCAAGAGTCTCCCAGAGGAACGTATCTCTCTGGTTAATTATAACTTGGGAGAGACCCAATAATACTCTCGATAAAAGAAGTATCATTTATATTATTATGGATATGAATAACAGACCATCAATGGATAGTTATTTCATAAGAGAACGCCCCAATGCTTTCAAAGCTCTCGCTAAGTCATAGAGCAGAGAGTGTGTTTCTCACATCCTAAATGGGTAGTGACTCGCCGACATACAAAGTCTGCCAAAATCATCTCGATGATGATATCTCTATATGTTAGAGCTCACTGTTCTATAAGGGCAGAGTGTGAATCACCATATTTCAAATGGACGAGGGCTCATAGGTAATTTGTCCGTCAGGATGATATCAACGAATTCAAAGGAACGACATGACTCATAGGGGCTCAACAAGAGGAAGGGTAGAGTAATCCTAAAAAGTAGAGGTAGTCGGGACGGGGCACCACAAACTTATTATCCCTAGCTACTAGGACTCTAAGCCTACCTAGTTGTGAAGTCAGTCGACCCAGCACGTCTAGAAATCCCTAGTCAACAATTTGTGAACTACGTCGTCCACAGGGATCTCGGTAGCTCTAAGTTCAAAGAAAAAAAAACTTTATGTTATAACCTATAAGGTGGAGCTCAAGAGAGAGGTAAGACTCACACTCACCTGATAATGACGGAGTTGCCTCAAAAAATAAAAGAAATAAGAGATCTAGCTACAAAGTTATAAACACTCTCCACAACGGACTTACACTCCGTCTGGGTTGGGGCAGCCTTTAACACTCTAAGCGCACTACACAACCACCTAAGTAAAAATCTATGCTGGGTCAGTCGGGTTGAAAATTTTCAGGAGCTTCTTCTCAGGATATGCAAATATGAATGCAATTATCTACCACTGTCCTAAGCGTGGAGGTCCTATTATATGATTTGGGTGAGTGCGAGTCTTACCTCTCTCTAGATCTCTTATTTACTTTCGTGCATGGTCTTCAAGCCGGATTTTAAATAGGTTGCATAAGGTAAGACTCACACTCACCTGATAGTGACGGAGTTGCCTCAAAAAAGAAAGGAAATAAGAGATCTAACTACAAAGTTGTAAACACTCTCCACAAAGGACTTACATCTCGTCTGGGTTAGGGCAGCCTTTAACACCCTAAGCGCACTACACAACCACCTAAGTAAAAATCTATGCTGAGTCAGTCAGGTTGAAAATTTTCAGGAGTTTCTTCTCAAGATATGCAAATATGAATGTAGTTACCTACCACTGTCCTAAGCGTGAAGATCTTATTATATGACTTGGGTGAGAGTCATGTTATGCAACCCATTTAAAATTCGGCTTGAAGACCATGCACGAAAATAAAAGTGTAAATTTTAAAGCCTTGAATATTTTAATCCTAAAATTTTCATTATCTTGAATATTTTTTTGAGATTTTTGGAGCAAATTTAGATTTTTAAATCATAAATAGCCTAAATTGTATTCATGATTCTCAGATAAATAATAAAAAGAGACAATGAAATTCATTTCAAGCATACAAACATAAAATAAAAAACATGAAAACAAGCCGAATCAAAATAATAAGAAAATGTTGGTGTCGCTAGGTCGGCAATATATCCCAGAAAAGAAAAAGACAGTCAGACTTTGCATATGCATGTCTAGTTCTAAATATATACATCAATATTAAATGTGCATTAAGATACCGGACAAGAGCATCTGCTCCTGGTCCACAGTCAGACCCCTCAGAACCAGTGCCCATATTTTATTTCCGCTATAGGACTCTCCTAAGGACTCTAAAAAAATACAACATAAAAGTGAAAGAAAGAATCGACTTGCAGAAAAATATTAGAACGGGGTATAACATGCAAACATATATGGGTAATGCTTGATGGGGGGGTGGGCAAAGCAGCACCTGCAAGAAAAAGTTAACATGTAAATAATCACCTGTTCTCCCTTTTTATTGTATTTATGTGTGCATATATATGACATGACTCCTTACAGAAAAAACCAGCCTAATATACTACCATGCATATCAAGGTCATGACCCCCTACAGAAAAACCAGCCTAATATATCATCATGCATATTAAGATCAAAGAACATGCAGGTACACCAAAGGCACGAGCAAAAAAAATGCACTTGGCTAGGACAACCAAGCCAGCACAAAACAATTGTCAAAAATGCTACCTAGCAACCTAGTCCTAGCCCAACACACTATTTAATGGAAAGTGTTCTAACCAACATCTAAGTGCTCAGAGTAAAGTCTTCGTTTGTTGTATGACCTTGACAGGGTCGCCACACCGATCCCGTCCTAAAGTTCAAAGGTATCTAAAATACGTCATGAAAAAATGGTGACATTTTTAACAGAGGTGACCTCACATATGATCTAACATATAAGTAATTTTAAAATAAATGGATAATATTTACAATAGCAAAAATCTTTATTTTTATATTTTAAAATAACAGTCCGCTAATGGCAAGTCCGGAGCAATCAAGTGACATGCTTTAGAGTCATTGGATCTTTAGCCTAGTCATACTGTTTGTTATTTGTGATGCAGAAACTCGCATTGTTCATTGAGACATTCTTACGGGCAACACACTCGTTTGAGTATCAATACCAATAATGGGTCGCTCTTCTAACGAGCAGAACAAGCCATAAAGGCAAATGAGCAAGCATACAAATATGTAAAAAAAACCCACATTGTGATTGTTTGAACGAAACACAAAACAATTACAACGAGCGTCAAAAAGCGAAACACACATCATGCAAATGAATGTAATAATGCCTACATGCAACATGACAAACGTGTTATCTCCATAAATCTCTCTATTTACCCAATAAACCCCTCTAATTGCCCATAACTCACAACAAATGTGTTATCTCTAACATTATCCTTTGAATTTAATAATTATTTATGCATATTTTATGATAAAAAGGGGGACAGTTATCTAAAGAAAATACAATATTTTATCCACTCCTTCACTCCTATCATCTCTCTCTCTACCCCTACCTCTCTTTTTTACGCTCTATTCCTTCGGTATGATTTAAAGACTATGCATGGTTAATTGCACCGAGTGGGTACAACTAAGGCAGCTTAGGTTTGAAATACTTTAAAAATACGTCTTTATGTAGGTTGGATGTTTTTAGTCATTCAAAAATTTTTCTAACAGATACAATCCTCCTTGACATTCACCATATCCCAGCTTAGGTTGGCTAAGGTCCCTTCCTAAGATTTTTCAGTCCACACGAAGGATCCGAATAACACTCCCTCTCATGCTTGATAAATGAAAAAATGTGATATTTAGTTTTAATTAAAATTGTTAGTTTATTGTTTTTGTTCACATCGAAACTTAAAAAACATCTGGGCATTTACATGCATGCCACCCAAATTCTATGTATTTGCACTTCTAACATCTAAATTTTACCTCTTTCATTTAAACTACTGAAATCTTTCGTATGACATAAAAAAATATCACCATTTTAATTTTTAAAAAATGAAATACATATTGTCATGCATAGGTAAGGTGGTATTTATGTAAAGTTGAAGTTTAGGTATTAGATATGTAAATACATAGAAATTTAGTTGTGAGCATGTAAATCTTCCAAAAACATTTGTTTCTAAACAAACCATAAGCAAAGTTTTCCAATAAAAATAAAAATAAAAATAATGTATATCCTATAAAAATGATGTCTATAGTAAATGATTTTCTTTTCACACTTCATGAAGCAGAGTTGCCATGAAGCAAACATCACATCCTGCATTCTGATTGATTTGCTCTTGATTATCCTTTCTTCCTGATAAACAGACGTGCTTAGTTGTCATTTTGCATTAGTTTCTCGATAATGATAGGACCTGTCAAGGCGATTTTTCATTAGAATCCTTGGCACCACATTGCCGTGCAAAATACTGCCTGGTTATTTCCGAAGCTTTTTTTTATCTTTGTGAGCAGATACACGCTGACAGCTCTTGGATTTATTATGCAATCATCTTTTAGGGGTTCATACACTACTCAAATAATTTTACAAGTAAAATAATTTGAGTGTACATAAGGAAAAGTACTCTTCTAAGGCAATTAGGAAACTAATAAGCCAGGGTCTAGCCCAAGGGGTAATTTATTTATTAGCCTAAAAGTAATCGGAGTCTTTTTTTTATTTATTATTATTTAATATAAATAGATTCTAATAGGTTTAGGGTTAGGATATACATAAGATTATTATTGTCTTGGAGCCTTGGGGTAGGCTCTGAGAAAGATTTCTTATTTCTCGAATTGTAGGATGTGGGAGAGATAACATACCTCTCGAATTGTAGGTGTTTATCATTTATGTATTTGTGTTGCATAGCTTTGATTTAGTGTGTTTGCTCTAATTTATATGAAAAATAGTGTTGATTTCTGCTTTGAATCGTATCAAATTGGTATCAGAGTTGTTGTTTTTGAGATTCGAAGAAGATCAAGTGGATCGAGAGCGTGAGTTTTCACATAGGAGAAATCGTAGTGCAATTGCAATAAGCATCGCGACGTATGGAGACTTCTTTTATTATTGATATGATTGGCTCTATGGGATCAGATCAGGTTTTCCATCAGGTTTACCATGAATCATTCGAAGGCAAGGAGGAATGCAATCTTATCAAAAAGACGGGTAGGAAGAGTGACAAACTGACTCTATTCTTCTCTGATGTTGAAGTTTCCAACCTGGTTAACAAGTTCAAATTCACCTTTATTGGGAAATTCCAATCGGGACATCCCAAAATGGAAATTGTTCGAAAGGCTTTTGAAGATCTCAAACTATTGGGACTTTGGAAGGTTGACCTCTTTGATGAGAGACATGTGGTGATACAATTATCTAAAGTGGAAGACTACACCAAAATATTTTCCAAAAAGTTTATGACAATAGAGGAAAAATATATGAAACTGCTTAAGTGGTCTCCTGAATTCGACCCTAGTCAAGAATCACCTATAGTTCCAATCTAGTTTAAACTAGTTGGCCTAAAGTTGCACTACTTCAACCACCAAGTCCTCTACTCTATTGGAGCTGCACTAGGAAGACCTATGAAATTGGATGCACCTAGCTTCAATCCAACCAGACCTTCAGTTGCAAGAATTCTTGTTGAAAGGGATATCACCCTCTCTGATGTGGACGAAATATGGTTTGGTACTGCCCACAATAGGTATTGACAGTCAATTATAGCAGAACAAAAGCCCTACTACTGCAATTACTGTAAACTGTTTAGGCACACCACTGTCAAATGCTTCAGGCTTCACCCACATTTGAGATCCATGTGGAGGAAAATATGTCAGACACTGTGAATCTTTTAGAAATGTTGAATGAGAATTTGATTCATAAGACTACTCCTCACCAACCAGACCAACAACTTCCGCCTACTGTTGTTGAAGCAGCTCTTCCTCAGATTGCAAATTCTACGAATTTTGTTGTAGCAGATGCTAGTCAAAGTGTTTTGGAACCACCTATTGCGAGAGAAGAGGATACTCTCAAGTTATGGAGGAGTGTCATGATCAAGGTGTGCTGCAGGCTGAGTCAGATCAGCAGTTTACCTCCATCAAAGATCTACCTATTGTTCACACGGGACTACCTCTGGCAGATGATTAACAGATTTAAAAATCTAGGAAGAAGAAGAAAGAAATGTCAGATCTCAGTAATTCTCAGGATGACTGTATCATTGTTTCGAGTGGAAGCCCACATCTCAGTATGTTACTGGACTCCCTCCCTAGATCCAAGGGAAAGATAAGCGGTTTACCCACCGATTACACCCACCATGATTAGAAGTTGTTTCTTGTTGTGTTATTTTTTGGGGAATACGTTTGTAATTCCTGTGAGTGGACTCTTTGTACCCACTCACTAAAACTTTTCTATCATCTCTTTTTTTTACCAATGAATTTTGAAATATATATATATATATATATATATATGACACAGCACCAACAAAATTTTCATCACCTAACACCAATCTTGAGGCAATTATTTGAGTAGGAAAAATTCAAACTTCAATTAAGAGTCATCCAAATCTCTGATTTCAGCAAACTTATAGTGAAATTGACCGACTTGATGAGACTGACATGATGATATCAAACTTAGTACAATTCGAGTCAAATCAAGTTCAGATCAAGTCATTAAACAACTCTTGAAAATTTTATGGACATATTTAGAAGTCAAATGAATAGTGAATCTAACAATCCCATAGTCGAATTAAGCTTCTCAACAAGACAAATCCAACGATCCGAAGACTGCTCAATTCCGACATCGTTAAGACACTCAAATGTTCATTAAATCTCATTTGATCGAAGGAAGTTCTCCGAACCGTCCGATAAAAGTGGTTCATATTCATATATTAATTACACTCATAACATTATAAATATAGTTTCACCTCTCTCATGTGAGGGGAGGAGAGCTTGAGGCTTGAGAAAGAAGTTGAAGCCTTGACAAGGAGCTAAAGTCCAGCATCATTCCTGCCACAGTCAATCGTCGTCCGTTGCCATTGAACACTGCCGACCGTCGTTGACCACCGCCAACTGTTGTTGACCATCGTCAATCGCCGTCGATCACCGTTAACTGTCATTAACCACTGTCGATTGTCGTTGACCACCGCTTACCGTCATTGATCATCTTCGACCACCAACTATCGGCCTCCACTGATCGCCATTGGCCCCCTTCCACTTCTTACAACGAGTTCAATCGTACATCGACAATGTAATTCGAAAAACTTTATAACCCTTTCCCGCCTGTGGGACAAGGGGTCTCTATAATCATCAACTTACAGTGGATTTTTACAATTGGGCCAGGTCCCATTGTTTTTTTTTCTTTTACATGTTTTCCACGTAAAAACTTCTAGTGTCATTACTAGTTATTTTCTCTATTTTGAGTGTGTGTTAAATTCTCGTGCAATGCTAAGACGATAATTTACTACTCTACTACCATGAATTTTTTAGAATGCATCAATATATATATATATATATATTAGTAGTGCATGAAAATATGATATTAATTTATTGATCACATGCTGATAAAGTTGATATCAAAGAATTAGGAAGAAAAAGTTAATCCAAAATTTATGTAAAATATTTACTTAAAATGAAGTTAACACATCATATAACACAATTGAAATGAAAATAAATGATCAATCATAAAATTAATACAAAATAAGATTTATGATGACTTTGCATGGAGTGGACGATGATGATATCAGGCTAAATGTTTGTCCCACGGAAGAAAATTAAAAAAGAAAAATTGAAGTTCAACTGAAGTGGAAAATAATATTATAATATTTTCTTAAAACATGATATCTTACAATCTAAAAGAGATGTTTAATTTTAATTAAGACGAGATTCTTAAAATGTCTAGATGATTTTTCTTGTCTCATATATAATATAGAAGTACGTGGTATTCTTGAAGTACGGGATTGGCCGCCTAAACGTGAGCTGCAAGCATGTAACAGAATTGGAGCTTCTTTGATTATTTTGTCATCTGAAGTCAATAGAAGGATAAGATTGAATAGCTTCTACCAAATTATTCAGCTTCAATTATTTAAATATTGTTGTATTAAATGATTTAGACTCGAGCTATAATATTATATATGAGCCGGATAATGTTTGGAGAAGAAGAATTTAATAAAGCTAATGATAAATAATTAAGATAAAACTAATGGTGACATTAGTTAATTGTCTATTTATTTTTTGGAACATTTTGCAGTTTAATTAATGTCAATTCTAAGTCCGCTTGCTCAGAAGAGGTTTTGATTGTCTTATTCGCCGTTTTGCAGTGGTAAAAGATAGAGCAATATGTTATTTGCGTTTTTTTGTTTTGGAACCAATCAGGTATTATCTCATCCATGCATATTTATTTCCCACTTTTCTTAGGATGGACGTGTTTTTAAATTATTTTTTATTTGAATAGTTTACATTAATTATTGCCATTTTGTTTTCTGATTATTGATTCAGGAATTCATTTCTTCATCCATAATAACTGCTGTCCTGTGAAATTTGCAGTTTTTTAAACTTAAAACTTAATTTCCATGCACATTTGTCCATTCTAGAGAGAAAAGAGCTTAAACTATTCCATTAAAAAATAATCTTTGAAAGCACATGACACGTGAGAAGAGAATACGTTTGAGAGAAAAGTAAAGGACAGGGCCCACCAAGATCCCTTGCCTGTGACACGTTGCAACAGTCTGAGACTTGAATTTTTGGAAAATACTTGGGTGGGATATGACCCAAATAGTTTGGTTTAGAGTTGTGTGCAGAACAAAAGTTGATTGATTAGCCTTATATTGCACTTATGTCAAAGCAAATTCAATCACTATATAATCCATTATAATTAAACTTTCTGCTTAATTTGGTACGCGTAGGCAATAGCGCCAGTGGTTGACATTGGCTGGATCACCATAATTAAGTGGTGGTGGTCAAGGGATGATATTCGAATGACGAAGGTTGAGAAATTATAGTCAGATGATGGTTGTTAGGAGACTATGCCATGGACGTTAAGCAACTATAGATGTGCGATTGTGATTGGTTAACTATAGCCAAGTAATGGTGATTTAGTGGCTATAGTTAATTACTATAATTGGGCGAGGAATGCTAGGGACCATAGTCTGGTGATGAAAGTCAAAAAATTAAAAATGGTCAATATTTTTTGATACGCCACTAACAAATTTTCTTTATCGGACACGAATCTCAAAGCATGACATGAATCTCAATGCAATATTTTGAGCAATAAATATCAAATCTTGATAAAAAGTCATTCAAAGCTCTGATTTCAACAAACTTATAGTCAAGCTGACTGGCTTGATGAGACAGACCTAATGATAACAAAGTCAGTCTAATCTGAGTCGAATCAAGCCCAGATCAAGTCATTAAACTATTCTGGGAAGATTTCTAGACATATTTGGAAAGTCAAACGGATGTTGAATCTGACAAGTTTATAGTCGAATCGAGCTTCTCGATAAGACAAATCCAACGAGCCTAAGATCTCTCAATTTTGACATCATTAAGGAATCCAAATGTCCATTAAACACCGTCTGATTGAGGGAAGTTCTTCAGACCGTTCGATCAAAATATTTCATATTACTGCATTAATTGCACCCAGAAGACTATAAATAGACCTCAACCCATCACATGAGAGGGGTTGAAGCCTAGAGATAGAGCCTGAGACCTTGAGGAGGAGCGTCGACTGACATCGATCATCGTCGACCACCGTCGACTGTTGCAGACTGTCGTTGACCAGTGTCGGTTGCCACCGATTGTCGTCAATCCATGTCGATTGTCATCGACTTCCGTCGACCACCGCAGACTGATGTCGACCACCACCAACCAAACACCGTCAGTCAATATTATAACTTGGAAAATCCAGTAACCATTTTCCGTCTGTGGGACAAGAGTTCTTCACTACGGTCCATGTGCCAACAACAACCTACGTGGTCATTAGTTCATGTAACTGCTGACTCTGACCTCTGTGGCCTATGGATGTCATTAATACCCGTCCCAATGGCCTACATGGTTCACAGCTCGTGCAGCTTCTAACTCCTACCCCCGCGGCCTACGAACGTCAATAATACTCGCCACAACGACCTACGTGGTCATCAGCTTAAGTAGCTTCCGACTCCGTCCCCCCAGTGATGCAAAAAAAAATATATGTAATTTTAGACCTATATTTTAAAGGAATGTATTTTTCATATTTTATTGCAGGTTGATGATTTTTAGGACTTGAAGTAAAAAGAAAGCAAAAATGATGGAATTTGGAGTCAAAATGACGTTTTGGAAAAAATACTCAAAGTCGACGGCGCCAGCAAGGGTGCCGACGGCGACAACATGAACCAAGAGTCCAGAACCTCATCAGTGCCGACGGCGCCAGACTGGGCACCGACGACGCCATTTAACAGAGAACACAGAATTTAATTCGGACCACGGGCGCCGAAGGCGCCATCGTGGGCGCTGACGGCGCCAAAGTCGGTGTTGGGCGAAATTCTAGAAGATTCGATGAATTTGGAAGCTTTTTGAAGAGTTATTGGAGACACCTATTGGAAAACCGACATTATGCTTTATTTAGAACGAAAATTGATCAGAAAAAGTGGTGGTTAGAGGGGGCTTGTGTGTAATTGAGTTTACTTGAGTGTTCTATTGTCTAGTGTGGTGAGTCTAAGAGTGATTTCTCTTAAGAGTTGTTAGATAGAAAGATAAGTGAGAGATTTCTTCTTCCTTACATTTTTAAAGAGAGTTGAGAGTGATGTAAAGAGAGAAAGAGTCCAAGAGAGACTACAAGGGATTTGCCTAAAAAAAGAGTTACAGATAAGTAGTGTTTGCTTATTATTGTTGTATAAACTTTCTTTTATTTATGAAATTCATATTTTGTTGTATCTTTCTCATGAGATCTAAGTAATTTTCTCTTTGTTTCTCTCTACTTTGAGATATGGTGAAATGAAGAGATAATTTGGATGTGCCAATTTTAAAATATAAAATAAATTGTGATGATTTTTCCACTTCATTCTTAATTTACTTTTCGATCTGATCAATTGAAATATTAAAATCTGTTGTGAAACATATGATCCGGGAAATGGAGTATGAGTTCTACAACAAAGTGAGAATCACATTCAATTCTATGAAGGAGTGTTTCGTTCATAGAATTGTGTGTAAATAAATAGGAAAATATACATATATTACTGGGCGAAGAATTGGTGATTTTAGGGTGACAGACTAAAATCCCCAATTTGGTCTTAGTGTTTAAGAACTAAAGCGAGAGTTAGCTTTCAGGGAAGGGAAGTGGGAGTTCTGGAGTGAGAGTCAGTATCCTCTCAGCCTAACCACGAATTTAGAGACTAAACCTGAGATTAACCAATGATTCTTTATAACACTTGAGTAAGAGTAGAGAATTAAAATTGCTCATATTTGACACAATACAAATTCAAATAATTTATCTCTCTCATTTAACCAAAAACTCATTGTAGTGGGAAAGATGCTTTCTCATATTTGATAACTTCATCACAGAAATATAGTTTGGTAGTTATAATTTAACTTTACTTTACAGCCTTCCTAGTAGTTGATAATTTAATTTTGATAGCACCTTAAATATTCAAAATTAGTATTGTAGATTTTCTTTATTACTGTGAATTTCCTAATTTAGATTACCATATTGAATTTAAACCTTCCTCATGGGATCGATATTTGGAGTTTAAACAGAAAGTTTTATATTACTTGATAACGATTCGTATACTTGCGTAGAATCCCAACATAAATTGTTTTAATTTCTTATTCATAAATAACGAACCAAATTTTTGGTGTCGCTGCAAAGCGAAGTCAACTTTATTAATTTTACACATCTATAATTTTCAGGATCACCTAGCCTACAGACATCATTCATTCTCGCCACTATGGTCTATGTGGTCCACAACTCTCGCAACTGTTTATTACGGTTCCTCTGGTCAATCAATATTTCTGGAGCAACCATTTACAACACTCGCGACGAACTAACAACACTCACGACGAACTATTATCTCAACAACAATCAACAACGACCCTTACAAACTAGTTTCACCAAGAACTGCAGTCATATTATAGTTATACAATTTTATAATTCCATCTTTCAGAATTTAGGAGAAGAATCAACTTGTGTACTTATCATTCATAGTGGATTATTTCAACTGGGCTATGCCCCATGGTTTTTCTCCATTTCAAGGGTTTTCCACGTAAAAAGTCGATGTGTCTTATTTTGCTTACTTTTCTTCTTTTATCTACGTGTACTAAATAATTAATTACTCTATAGCCACAAATTTTCTAGCACGCATCAATTTTAAAAATTTTCAAGTTATAGCTGGATATTGGAGGTTTAGTAGCTATAATCAAGTGATAGAAGTAGGTGAAATTTAGTATAATTTGGCGACAAAGTAGTTGTAGGTGAGTGTTTGCACGTAGCAATTATAGCTAGGAGATAAAGGTCAAGAAGTTACGGTTGGACGGCTATAGTCCTAGTGATGTAACATATTATGTAAATCAAATAAATGAAGCCAAATGTCCATCTATATGAGCTTGAGCAGGAGCCCAACTAAAGCTTATCATCATAACCCTATCTAAAAGAATCGAATGAATTTTTTATTGCATTATTTAATATTCTTTATATTTAATTTTACAAGCTTTAATTTTTCAAATTTTGAGGCTTTTATGGGCTGATCATAATAAAAAATAATTTAGAAAGGTGATTAGTTTATTTCTCTATTAATGGTCACCTACCTTTTTCTCCATAGTTTTTCTTTTTTTTTTAATGAAAGCTTTATAAATAGGGCCAACATGTAATGATCTTTTTCAATTATTGAAGAAAATACTTTGAGGAAAGTTTTGATCTCTTTAGCTTGGTGTTAATTGTTGGCTTGAAGTGTGTGTCTTCTCTTAGGTGAGAATAGATATTTTTTAAAATTATTTATTATTCCCCCATTACACTCGCCCTAAACTCTTCATAATTCTTCCTCCATGCCCCATGTATATTCTAAGATCAACAAATCAAAAACCAAAGCCTCTCAACTAATCCAAACACCTCCTCAAAGCCCGTAGCCAAGTTAGACAACACTGAGACATAGGCTTGTTCCCTATTCCTCAATACCCATGTAAATCTATTAAAATTTAGTCATCCAATCTTGATCATAAGAACACATCATATGCTAACCATCCATAACTATTTCTATTTAGTTATGTAACTTTAATCGAAACTTGTGATAGTGCTATTTTACCACCCTTACTTTATCTTCACTATTTTACAACAAAAGACTACTTCTTGGCAATATCACATAATACGATCAAAGTTTTCAATCAGTGTATAGCACTATTCTATCAAGTTAGGTCACATTTAAGCTATGAAGGTTTGAGAGAGTTTCCTGTAAATAATTAAATGGAAAAATGTCCTTAAATAAATAATATTTAAATCAGTTAGATCTTGATGCAAGCGTGTGAGCAAATTACGATTTCCCATGACCAAGATTTCCAAGCCATGTCTGCCTAACAGAGAACAATTTCAGAACCTTCTAATAAATGATTTATACCATCCCTCGTGCTTGGGAACCTACCCTACAGCCAACCTTAACTATATTAATTGCCCCCCAAAAGAATTAAAAGAAATGAAATTGGACCTCGATTTGTAGCCCTTAATTGTCCGGAGACTTAGAGCTCGGACCCAGCGTGTAGACCAAGTTAAAAAAACCGTCAAAAAATTCAAACTCACGCAAGCACGGGGAATTTCTCATCATCTCAGTCCTTTGGCTTCTTGATATGTGAACGCCTCAAGCCCTTCCCCGCCCAATAAGGTTAGAAAAAGCATCCCATGCATCTATTTCTCTTATTTACCTACTTCAGATCAGTTATCTTTATTATAATATTTTCATTTTCTTAGCTGTTAAGCACTCTCAACCTTATATATTAAATTATATATTTAATTTATAATTGTAGATATAAATTTAATATAATATATAATATATATTTTTATAAATTAATTATATAATTTAATATATATATATTTTTTTTATTTTTTATTTTTTATTTTTTGTGAAAAGCCCAAGCGCTGATTTTATTGAAATAGAAAAGATACATAAAGGTTGTATGAGAGGGTCCAGTAGAGACACTTTACCCATACTATACCAAGTACATTACTACCCCAATAAAAATACATATAAACTCAACAAATTTAAAATATGCAGAAAACAAGTAGTTAGGGACGAGCCAGTTTAGTCATGTCTCTTTTGTTAGTCATGTCTCTTTCTCTAGTTTTAGGAGCGGAGCCAGATAACAAACTTTGAAGTGTCGTGTCATTGTCAGGAGTAACCAAAGTATCATCCATTAAGTTTCCAAGTTGGAGTGTGCCTCCAACATTTTTCTTCCGTCGGGAAGTGTAAACATGTCATTCTTCATATGAAGACTGACTCATGTGATCCTCGGTTTGATTAGATATTAGAATCGCAGTAGAAGGAAATGTAGTCGTTTCCACAGCGACAAGTTCCAATGTCTGTGAAGTGTGAATTGTCACCTCTACATCTGATGCTTTCTGAATAGGGGTTGCGGGGCTATCCTGACTTTCGGTCCGAACATTATCCCTTATAGTACGGTCATGAGAAGGGTTCCCAGGAGCAGACACCAGTTCCTGTCTTGTGGAGATTCCCCCCTCAGATTGGTTGTCATCAGTTTTGTTGGGAGCTCGTTTAGATGTGTGAGTTGCCCTAACATTATGTTCATGTTTTTGAGTATTAGTTCTCAACTGTTGGTGCAATCTGAAACATTTCTCTTGCGGGTGTCCAAGCATCTTGTAGTACTTGCAGTAGTAAGGTTTTTGTTCCATAATGATTTTTTGTCAATAACCATTGTGAGCAGAGCCAAGTCAGACTTCTGCTACATCTGGTAATGTAATATCTTTTTCAATCAAAATCCTTTTAATAGAGGGCTTAGAGAAATGAACTGTATGTGTGTCTACCTGCAAAGTTTTTCTAAGGATAGTCTCAATTGCATATAAGGTAGGTAGATCAAAGAATTGAAGCTTAAGTTCAAGTAATGAGAATATATATATTTCTATTTATATGTATTTTATGCATTAGTTTTGTAAAACATCAAATAATTGACCTTCATTAATTACAAACTTATACTTTCAGTTTGCACGCGACCCAATTCTGATCATTTTTCTTTTATTTCATACACTATAATAATGACATTTCAATACTTAAAAGCATGATTTTAAAAACTGGGCTGAACTGATTGGTTTGATTGGTTCAACCGAACTGATCATTCAACTAGTTAAGTCCAAGGTCAAAACTGTTTTTGCATAAAATTGGGATTGAACCAGCTAGAACCGGGGTTGAACTGGAAAACCAATGAACCAGTCTGGTTTTTAAAAAACCGACCAATTCAAATATTATTCAATTTTGGCCTTTTGATTTTGATTGGATGACCAAAAAAATTAGATATTTAAATTTAAAAAAAAAATAAAATATCACGTCTTATATTATTTATTTATAATATTATTCAAAATATTAAAGTATTATATTAAATTAAAATATTACTTATTGAATTGATAAAAATGATAATAATATATAATTATTTTATTATTTAAATTATATTAAAATAATTTAAACATTTATTATGTCATTTGGTTCAACCTTCCGTTCAACTCTGGTTGAACCATTGAACCTTAATCTTTACTTTTTTAGGTTTGATGTCCGGTCTAATTTTCACAACTTTAAATATGAGTTTAATCTTTGAGGTTTTGTTGGTATAACTCCGTTAATGCATGATGTATGATGAGCAGTAGAGCACTGAGGGCATATTAGTTATTCCCAAATCAATGCTGAATATATACTTAATTATTTATGCTTAATACATGCGGCAATGCAACAAGATGACGGTCATGCACTTTAGTAGTCATTAATCGTCTATTAACAATGGTAATTACTGTTTATCGTTAATTGTGCATAAGAAAAACTGATACTCGTGTCCTCCATGGTTTCACAAAAGTCCATAAATCAATACAAGAGTGCTTTCAAATCACTCATACATTTTATTACTATTAAAACTTCCTTATTTGTCAACAATATCAATCTACATTTACACACACATTTCGATAAGAATACGCACCTCTGATATATCACTTTCAAGATAAGCAACCAAGTGAATGCTTCTTTAGTTTTTGCTATTGTTATTATTATTATTATTTTTTTTTGTCTTTTTTTCAAATAGTTTATATTTAAAAAAATATGAAAGAAAATTATCATTTTCCACGTACATCTTCTTTATGATTTAGGGAGACTGAATTTCTTTTGTATGTATGCATACATATATACAGTAGTATAGTCGCGGGGGCGGAGGTAGACACCCCCGATGTCCCGCTCTGCTCCAGCTCGTACATGCATCGCACGTGCCCAAGTTTGAGTTTTGTCAATGAGAAAGGTTCTCTTTTTTTTTTTTCCGTTGAAACGAAGCGTTTCACTAGCGTAAGTGAAAGCGAGAGTGAAGTTGTTCCAAAAAATGCAAAAGTTGAAATGCTCATGAAGGCCATGCCAAACAACTGTACCTCCTCCGAATCCATCAAGCTTTTATCATGTGCCATCTACTTGCCTATGCACTATATGTTATTCACAAACAAAAAGAGATTCAGCAGTTATATATCACATACTAACGTTGTTTGTGGGGCTTCTCTGTACTAAAATCATTAGGCTCCATACTATATATATATGAGAGAGGAGAGAAGAAGCTTAACAACAGAATGACTGAGTCAGATTTCAATAATCAGAGGCTTTTGGATCTAGAGAATTGGAATCTGTTTTATATTTAATACTCTCATTTTATAGAGATGGGCTTGTCTAAAAAGACAAATATATGTCTTTATTATGCCTTTTTTTGTCACATCATCATAAAAGTGGAGATCATATCTCAAATCATCTCTTCAAAGTCAACTGATGATGACTAATGATTAAGACTATCTTTAGGAATTTCCAATCTTCAAAACTTGTATTTAGCTCTCAAGTGACTTTTGCGTTCGGAACTCGTTCCGTTTGTTGTCTTTTACTGGTCTCTTCCTTTCATCGATTTGCATTGGGGCGAGAAAGGCTTAAGGTCATACATACAATTGCTGGTCTGAGTGGCTGCTTTTGGTTGTGCAATAACATTCAAAAGCTTTACACGGACACATGGGAGATTAAAAAGCAAAAACATAGTGTCAGTGTAAAGCTGTGCATTCCTCTTTTAAAAAATTCATCAAATCATTATAATGAAAATTGCAACTGCATAAATATGATATAAAAATTTTCGATACTTAAATTATGCAATTTTTTTATTATTATTTATTTATTTACTCTGAATTATTCGAATTGTGCCGTGAATTTATTCACAACAATAGGTTTATATATGATTATTTATTTCCCAGCTCTAATCTTTATTCTTATTTAATATGGGCTTAATAGTTCCCCTTCGAAAGAGATGGGAGCTGGGACCTGGCTGAACTAAAATGTTGATTTAACAAATCCAAGCCAAAAAACAATATATTTTAAATCTTGATTAAAGGGATGCATCTGTACAGCTGTAGGAGAACTACGTGCATATTCTTATCTTATTATCATGCAACTTCAGCTATATAACTGTGTGGAGGGCAAGAAATCAAACTTTTTTTTTTAAATTATTATTATTTATAATTTTCGTTGACTCTTCTGGCCTGAAATTATGCAGATACGCCATACAAAATGTACAGGTATCACGTTTCATTGTAGCTGATGCATGTCTCTAGCTAATTAATTAATTATTTATTTATTTATTTATTTATTTGTTTGTTTGAAATATAATTATCATGCCATGTTTGAATTGATATTTGTTTTCAATTTTTTATTTTCCGATTAAGAAACAGTAGTAATAAATTCAGAAATCATATTTGTCTTAATCTGTTTTTTTTTAATTATTTTTTAAAAAATAAAATGCCATGTTTTTTCTTAAGTTATGAAGTATCTTTGAAGGTTCTTTTACTCTTTTTCAAAGCTATGCTTAATTTATTAAATCTACTCTGAACCGGACTTTTAGCGTTTATATTGCTTGATTAATAACATCAGGAACTGTGCAGGAGTTGGTAGAGATTTTTCCGTCTACAGCACCTCATGCTCAAATTACTAACATACGAATAAAATATAATTATTTAACTGTTAATTAGAAATGAAATCATGATATTAAAAGATAATACTTAATTATGAAACATACTAAGCTAAGAAAAGTATATTATTTTATTTAATAATTTCTTGGGAAATTTACATACAACACAATTCTGGAAAAAAATTTTAAGCTGCCATAGCACCATAAATATGAGAAAATTAGGCCGCGGAAATTCAAGCTCCAAGCTTGCTAAGCGAAAATGAAATCATTCCATAAAAAAAATATTTAATTTTAATTAGTTAACCAAAATTATTCCAATTTGAGCTTAATTTGAACAAAATTGAGTTGAATGCAAATAATTTTTTTGTGAGTTATTTTGAATAAACATGATCATAAGTAATATTTACCATAATCATAAGTAATATTTCGCCTCTTGCTTCTCTAGGACACCTTAACCATATAATCTTTAGATTTTCTAATCTTCGTCCAAATTCTGTTGAAGTCCTTCTAATATAAGGCATTGTGATCATCATATTGTTCAAGTTTAGTTCTTTTATACTTTGGACATGTGGTCTTATATTTTTGTTTTTATATTTTAAATTTCTGTACTATTTTATGATTGGGTCAATGAATCGTGTGTGTGTTTTGGGCCTTTATATTACTGGGTTATATTTATAGTTTTTAGTTTTATATGTTTATATTGTGGGCCTTTTATGATCCCTTATACCATGTAAGATGCTTATATAGAGTCGTGTAATAAGCTTGCTCTGCTTAACCCAAATTAGCCTATTTTTGTCTTTTATGAAAATTAATTTATTGAATATATGATTGCTCGATTCAGATATTATTAAGGCACTTAAAAAGTGTAAAAATTATTTTATCATTAATAGGGTTAATACTGATAGTCTAATTGAATGTTTAGGGATTTTAAGTAAAATATCTAAAATTTCATTTCAAAAAATATGAATGAACTTTCATTAAATATATGAAAGGGGGACAGTGGGAGATAACGCAGATTCAAATAGAGATCTCAATTCGGGTCAGCGGGTTGGGCTAGGGTTTGACCAGAAAATTACAAGATCTGAATTGGGTCAACCCGAACTCAACCCAAATAATAAACGGGACAAAAAACTCAACCTGAACCTAATCAGAAAAATATTCGTGTCAACCTTAACCTAGATTTTTCAAGTCGTGTTGGCATGTCGGGGTCAATTTTTGACACCTGGGTATGTCAATTAGGGTCAGCAGGTCAAAGGTAGCAGTCTGAATAAAAAATGATCGGACCTAAATTGGGTCAACCTAAATCCGTCCCAAATAATATACCGGTAGAAAATCAACTTGTCCTTGACTTCAATAATATTTGGGTCAACCCCAACCTGGATTTTTCAAGTTGAGCTAAAGTCATGTTGGCATGTCGGGTAAATTTTTGACACTCCTAAATTTAAAGAATTTATGAGCAATGTCCTATCATCAATGTTAATAATCATCACCAACAATTGTAATTGCACGATGAAAACAATATTATTTTCAATGTTAGCATATGCAATGACACCAATATCAATCCTTGAAATCAACATCAGAGCTTATGCTCATCTTTTTTGTCTCTTTTATTTTCTCTATGATGAAGTATATCACTAAGATTTTCTTTTGAATAATTTTAAAAAAAGAATTGAATAAAAAAACCATCTTTCATATCATTGATGACCTGCTTATATAGAGGAATACAAATTAAGTTACAACATTTACAAATAAATCCCTAGAACCCTTCTATTTACAAATATGATCCTATATTAGATATACTCATCAAATGTTAATCCCGCAAAGCTCATCATATTTTCATCATGAACTCATATTCCATAATTTATGTCTACTTTGTTGTAATAATATCTTCTCTAACTATAGGCACTGATTTTTTTATAACCTACAACTCACACTAATAAAATCAATTTAGTTGAGTCAAGCCATGCAATTTTTTGTCATCATAGGTTTTTCATCCACTTGAAAAGCTTCATATTTCTTATGAGATGCTCTCAACTTATGTTATCTAACATGTATTCTAAATCTCCTTGCACACTGAGATGATAATATATCTCTATTATCATGAATGTCCAATCATGCAACATTAAGGAGTTGGAAGAAAATATGAAGCATTGAGTTAAACTATAAAGCATTTTAGAAGAGATTTTATGTAGTCATTATCAAAATCTCATTAGTACTTAGCAAGATTTTACCACTCTTTCTCTCAGTATTTTATATGTTGATTGAACTTTTATTGATTGTAAAACAATCTTTTTTGTAATAGATTGTATAACATTTATTTGTTGGAACATTTTGAAGGAAGGAGGAAGGCAACTCTAGTGTTTTTGGAGAGGTGGGTTGTTTCGCCCATGAATGATGGTGTTTCTGTTACATTCCCCCATTATAGAGAACTTGTATGATGTGGCAATTTTTTTATTGACTTGCACTAGCAAATCTAAGATGTGGTAAGCTTAGGTGTGGGTAAAGATCGATGGGAGCCAAATCATGTAAAAATATTTGTGTCTGTCATTCTTTAGTTTAGATCTTTCACTATTATATATTTGCTTATTTAACTCACATGGTTGAATATTATTATGAAGAACCTTGTATCACTTGCTCTTATGTTTATCCGAATATTTGATGCATTTACTTACGTGTAGAGTTTGCTCTCGTTTTATTTTAATTTCCTAATGATATAAGAAATAATCAAACCTGCCAGCAATAGGCATCTTAATCATATTCAATATCTTAATCGACCATAGTACAGCTACGATGTGAAACTATTTTCTTTTTTGCATGATACTTCTAAATATTAACGCTTGAAGATGAAAGTACCTATAACGCAACAAATGATTAATAAAGTAAAATAAAGAGAAACTTATATGATAACACACCATTCCTATGGATTTATACATCTAGCATCTAAAGCTTGATATTTACATTTATAGCACTTTAGTATCATAAACCTATGCATGAAACGTGTATTCACTCTTGAAAAAGTTAGTAGCAGTGATAATGTTTTATGTGATATTAAAGATTTGGGTCTTTTGCATGTAAATATGACAATTTTAGATTTTTGATATATAAATATTGTGCGGCATGTATGTAAATTTCCGTAAAATAAAATTATTATTTTTATATAAACTAACGCTATTGCAGTATAACATGTTTGTTGCGCACATCACATAATCAAGAATGTATTACAAGAAAAGGGAATCTAGAAAAATATATATGCTTTAAAATTTCCACAATTAGCTCCAAGCTAAATTAACCCTCTTTGGTTAGGATTTCAATTTATTGTTGACAATATGAATCACTTTGATGAGTGTTTGATTCATTGTGAAGTCCATAAGAACCCTTGGGCTATGATTTTGATATTTTAATCACATTTGTGATTTGATAATCGACAAACAAAGGGCTAATTTTAAAATTTTATTTTCTTGAGAATGCTTTTCATTTTGCTTTGATTGAGAAATGTCTAGAACAAAATACCAACTATAAATTTTCTAGATAATACCATGCTTGTTCTCAATAAAAGTATACCTAATTGTCCTCCTTGCCCTTAAAGAATCTACTAATTCTAAAGGAAAGATTGTGCTTACAAGTGCTTCCATGATGTATAGTTTTAATTGCTTTACTCGTGACAATACCAGCCACATTGTCCCCATAGGATTCTCTATATAAACTCAACTAACATTGTTCATAGTAGATCTTAATCATGATCAAGTGGAGGTAAACTCATATGAGAAAGTTCATGATGTTGATGTTGCATTAAATTGGTCACACCTTGCAATATTATAGTGTGTATTGCTGCCCCATAATTTGGCATAGATTGAGAACGTTTTGTCATTTTCCACCAACATTTAGGTGTGGTGATAAGTCATGAAAATAGATTATTGATAATGATAGTTGTATGAATGTCATTGTCAAATTTGTGCAAGAATGAAGCTCACATCAAAATCTCATTCTCAAACTTACAATCTTTTTTGGTTTGGCAAAGCCTTCATGTATTTTTAAAGGATTTATTATGATGCCCTTACAATGATTGTGATCCATGTATTTTTATTAAGATCTTATATGGTTTAAACCAGTTAATATGGGTGTTTTAGTATACTTACCATTAAGTTGGGGGGCATAAGAATTGTCTTAAATACTACCAAATGTAAACGAAGATGAGTGGTCAAGGAAATCAATGGAGATTAGGAAGTCTAAATTTTGATCGCTTCACTTAGGAAGAGCAAAAAGACTCAATCTAAGCAAGGAGGTTGAATGTGTGGTTTTGTTTATGTCCTAATGAAAATGATGTCATTCTTAACGTCTTTTTGGACTTGACCTTTGGTTAATCCTCACATAACATCCCTAAGTACCTCAATTGATCTATTATATTGGACCAACCAACTCCATCCAATTATTTGACAACTTTACTTTATTCCTTAGGAAGCTTGAAGGACATTTTATTTATGGCTTGAATCTCAAATTGGCTCGTTAGCCAACTTTTTTCTCTGACTCCAATGATGTCAATCATTGATTATAACATATTTTGAATCACACGCTATTTTATTTCTCTCTTCAATGTATTTTCTTTTTCGTGATTGTTTTGTTCTTTTTTCTCTTTTTATTTTCAAAGGAGTCATCAGTTTGTCATCATCATATACTTCTCTTTTTCAAATAAATTTCTTTTTAGATCATGTGAATGATCAGGAGAAGAGAGGAAACAGAAAAGACGTACATACGACAAGCAAGAGAAAGAACGTGGGGAGCCTACATGCGTCAAGTATATGAGCCCAAAAAAGATCAGGTGAAAGCACCTTGGACCAATATCCTCGAAAGAATACATACGTAGACTACTCACAACCAAAGATTCGGTGTGATTGCTTGTTTTGAGGTTTAGAGTGCTCATAAAGGGATTTATCTCACTTTATTAATTACATCTTTGGGGTTGCCCAATAAAACTCTTAATCTAAGGAGTTTTACTTACATTAGTGGTGATGACTAGCACAAAACTATCAAAGGATGGTTATCTCACATGGGAATGCTCTGATGCTTTCAAAGCTCCTGCTAAGCCACGGGGCGGTGAGTCAGTCTCTCGCGGACCCTACATGGGTAACATACTCATTAGCATATGGAGCCTGCGAATAATCGAATCATCCTGATGTGTCAAAGCACATTGGGATCATAAAATCATATGACAAATTGTTGTATCCTAAATGGGTGGCAGCTCATCGGCAATCAGACCATTGAGATGATACCAACGAAAGCAACAAGAGCAATAGGGCTCAACAATAGTACTCAAAGGAAGGAATGAGTAATCCTTAAAAGGTAGATGTAGTCGGGTCAAGGTACCATAATCCTGTCATCCCAAGCTACTAGGAACCTAAGTCTACCTGGTCGTGAAGATAGTCGACCCAACACATGCAGGGATCCTCAGTCAACAATCTGTGAATTGCGTCGTACATGAGGACCTCAGTAGCCCTAAGCTCGAAGGAATGAGACTTTATCTTATGACTATCAGGTAGAGCTCAAAGAGGTGGGACTTATATCTGTCGAAGTGGTGATGATGTCGCTGGAAAGGAGAAAGGGAGATTCAGCTGCATAGTTGTAAACACTCACAACAAAAGAAATTACACCCCGTCTGGGTTGGGGAGTCTTCTAACTACATAAGCACACCAAACAACTCCTTAAGTAGAGAACATATGTTGGGTCAGTCGGGTTGGAGAAACACAAAGGCTTTTCCTCAAGACATGCAAATGATGTAATTATATAAAGTGGTCCTTAGATATTGAGAATGACCACTTGGGTTATGTTCATGCAATGCATGCCGTTTTAAAACTGGTCTGAAGGCCATGTAGGAAAATTAAAGTCTGATTTTAAAAATCCTGAATCTTTTAATCCAAAATTTTAATTTATCTTAAATACTTTATTATGATTTTTATGTAGAAAAAATTATAATTTTAAGGTTCTAAAAAGCCTAAATTGTAATTTTTGTGGCATCCCAGATAAGCCAAAAAGAAATAAGAAAAACAATATAAGCATGCAGGCACGGATAGGAAGTAAAAGCACTCCAAAGTATATAAAAGATGACTGTGTCGCTGGGTCTACAACATACCCTAGGAAAAACCAGGAAAGGCGGTTGGACTCTTCATATAAATGCCCGACCTAGATCTATACAAAAATATAGAATTTGGACTTTAAGTTACGAGACACGAGCTACCACACTTGGTCTCTATCGTGTGGTTTGATGCGTCATTTGCCTCAAAACTCATGCTTTTACCTTATTTTCGATAGAGACTCGGCTTATGGACTATCAAATACGTTTGAAAGAGAAAATAAAAACTCGACATGCATGAAAAACAACATTAGCGGGAAAGCCAACAAACATGCAACGTATAATGAGTCGTACATTTTCATCATGTTTTTTTTCCATCTTTGGGCAATGTGACAAATAACAACACAACTTTGCGTGCACTTGTGTAGCATTTGCATGCAATAGCATTTTTGGCCATGTTGCATCTCTTAGGGAAAAGTAGAGCGAATGGTGATGATCACCATGACAATAAGATGTAAAGTGGACTCCTTTAGGATGTGAGGAATGAATCTGATCAAATTAATGGAACACTTGAGACAAAGCTTTGGAGTGAACGGTTAGAATATATTTGGAATGATGAAATCTTGGTGGTAATATTGTCGGAATAGGACTTCATATTTGGACCTTATTTTAAATATCTATATATTACTAATTAAATATCTGAAATCCTTAGAGGCTGCATGTCACTATCCTCCCAAGAAAAAATATATATATATATATATATATAATTTATTATCTATTACATAAATATCATACCAAACTGTCTCAATACGTTGTATCATAAATTAAAGACTAAGAAGAGTCGATGAACTGCTTTCACATTCCACTTTGCTTTTAGTGGATAATATTCAAGCTTTAAAAAGCAGGTAAGCCTACCACGGCCAACCACTGGTTGCTTAAAATAGTATTTGCTCGTGCAGGACATTCCATCGGATATTTACAGATAAGCCCCATAACATATAAAATTCCAAGCCTAATTCTTACATATAAATGTAACATATTTTACGCACTTTTGTTCACATTTGTGCCAGCTTGCTTTCTCAGTCATCGAGTGTTTTTGGATTAAATATGATTTCTTAAAAAACTTTTTTTAATAATTTGCAGAATTACATTAAAAGAAGATATTTGTTTATTTTTATTAAAATAATTTGTAGGATCGCAACTAAGTTGTAACTGAAAAGCTGAGAAACTACAGCTGCCCCAAACAGACTCATAATGATGGCAATGATATTTAATTGCCACCTTTTTTAAAAGTTGAATTTTATTAGTACTATTATTATTATTATTATTATTATTATTATTATATTCATAAGCCGGCCCCTTATTTTGATAAATGTAAATTAGTCCTTCACCAGGCATGTTGAGATTGGAGACAAGTAGAAATATCTTCCTATCCATCCCACAACTCACCAAAAACATAATATTACAACAACAACAATAAACTTTTATCCCACTAAATCGTAGTGGCAACATGAATCATTTTTCTCCATTGTAATAAATTAAGATGATTTTTATATAACATGTTCAAGTACTTTTAGGTTTACTTCTATCTTTCTTAAAATAAATTGAATCTAAAACATCTACTCTCATAACAGGATTATCAAATGACCGACACTCATGTGACCAAACCACCCAAAATGACTCTCAGATCTTGTATGCCATTAGAGCTGCACCAAACCTTTCACGAATACATTCGTTTTATATTCTCTAAGAGTCCAGCCACTAATCCACCTAAGCATTCTCATCTCAACAACACTTAAACTTCATTTTAAGCTTTTATTTTGTAGGACAACATTCTAAGCCATAAAATATTCACCACTAATACTTTTGTATCACACAATAGGCCCAATGCATTCCTCCACTTAAGTCGTCCAACTTGAATTCTACTAGTAACATCCCTATCTATATCACCATCATTTTAAATAATAGACCCGAGATATCTAAAACATTCACTCTTTTTAATGATTTGATCGCCCATTGTTACAACTCTACCACTAAATCTACTATTACTAAAATTAAACTCCATGTATTCAATTTTAGATCTACTTAAACTAAGGTCAGACCTCCATAATTCAAGTGTTTCCTGTACTCTTTCTCTAATTATCCACAAGAAGGCTATCATCAACGAAAAGCACACACTAAGATACATCCTCCTGTAAATGTTCATAAAAACATCCATAATTAAAGCAAAAAAAAATAATATCACTAATTTGTGAATGAGGAGTATCATTTCACCATCAAGAATTTATAATTGATCAATATCATCCAAAAAAAGGTTGGTACAATTCATTAACAAAATCCATCTCATCTCAGAAAATCTCATGAACATTTCAATTATGTACATACTAAAATTCAGAATTTAAGAATGAATTTATCGAGCACATGTATTTAAAAACCTCTAATTTTCACCTCAAAAGTGCAAATAAGGGAAATAGTAACACCGAAGTAGCTCTGTACAGAGCTGGTCTGAAACGTTTAGTGATGAGGCTCTTGCTGAGGAGTAGCAGGTGATTCGGGAGCAATGGTAAACTGCAGGCTCCTTCCTTGACTAGACTGAAGAATGAAGGCAACTTCAGCTGCGGCCATGGCTGCTGCTTCCTGTAAATTGGTGAGAACTTAGTCAAGATGGTGGCATTATATTCATTAGACGTAAAACAGTAGCACATTGGATGATAATAAAGCGAAGAATATCAAGAAACCAAGGTTGAATGCTCACGCTGCTCATAAAAAAAATAATAAATAACACGGATATAAAAAAAATAAGATGTAATAAGTACCTGTCTTTGCCTTCTTCGATTCAGGATGTTAACTGCCCAAGCCATGATGTAACATGGCAACAGAAATCCAGCAGCACGCATCAAAAAGATCTGTGAACCATCAAAAAAAAACTTAAAAAAGTTAATAGCAACCTAAAAAAAGATAGAAAATAAAGGGAAAAAAAAAAGATTGCTGAGAGAATGCATAGGAAAACTTCAATTACGGAAAAATAGGTAGCAGCATCATCATCTCCGTCATCAGTCATACTTAATGCATGCCTCAGTAGCAGTAGGGCCATCAACTGCAACAGGGTTACAAAAAAAAACCACCAAATTACATCAGAACCTATACAGGAAGAGAAAACTTAATTACCACCAATTCAGCCATCAAGGCAGAGAAAAAAAAAAACTTTGTTGTAACAAAAAATGATATGTCAATGAACAGGCTAACTAAAGATGAATCAGACAACAGAGCAAACTTATGCGTCTCATCCTATCAGCATCCTAACAGATAACCATGCAAGATGTACGGAACATACAATTAGAGCAGCAGATCGACAGAATGCGGTGCCACTAGCATTAGTAGCAGCAGCAGCATCGTACTCGGCTTCAAGGAAGTGGCGTTGAGCTGCCGCCATTGCAAGAATGCGAGGATCACGCAGGTCTATAGAAGCACCAGTGATTGTCCATCCATCACTGCAATTCCAAGAATAAGAATATATCAAAATAAAGAGCAACAAACATGTCCATTTAATTGAATTACTCGGTTATAATAGCACAGTATTTATGAGAGATTGTGTGTCAGCAGCTTGCCTTATATCAATAATGGCCTCATCAGGAGGACGAGGCGGTGCAGTGTACCCGGGCTTATAAGGCTGAAAATCAAGAGGAAAACTCCCACAAATCAACCCAGAGTAATAAGTTCAGTCAAAACATCAAAGGCTATTATCACGCTTTCATACTATAACATAATAGCAAAGACATGAGGTTGAAAGACCAGAAATAAAAAATTTATGCATCGTATGGACCATAGTTGGGACAAAATGTGAAGACCGGTGTTTCAAGTAGACCTTTTTGTTAAAAATTTGAATAGTTAAGTTATTGACCAGCTCCAACGTAAAGTCTTTACAAAATTTATGTGCATCAATATTTAATCACTGACATTAATGTTAAAATGGAAACTAAAAGCTGAGTTTCATGATAATATGGAATCTTGTTAGCGTATTAACTATAGTTCATGTTGTGGAAAATCCTATTACTGAAACTGGTTTTTTTTTTTTTTAATAACAATTGTCATTGCAGCCAGATCCATATGCATGCCATAAAAAGCCATAATCTTCCTAACAAAACATCATCCATGACCAAATCTAAAGTTTTTTTTAATTGTAAGCAGCATTACATCAAGCCTGATCCCAAGAAAAGTTCATATGATATTTATATAAAAATAAGTATGTCTATGAAAGGCACATACCATCCTTATTTGTCATTCTATTAAGACATAATAAGGTACAGAAGATCATTCATCATCACCATTAACCTATACAAACACCTGTGCCTGGCATATTTTTAACTTGTTTCTATTGAGTGTCATGTAAGTTGTGACGTCTATTCTTCGTAAATTATTTCGAACAACTTCTGTTAATGTAACGTGGGATCTCTATTATTTTTCCCTCCTAATACTCTAATAGTAATTTTAGCAACTCATCTAAGGAACAGATGTACTAACCTACATATTACATGTCTAAGCAAGCCAACTCCATCTTCCATGCCCTTGTCTTCGATAAATTTCACACCAATATCTCTTCTAATATAATCATTCTTTAATTTATTGTTGTGATCTGGCATCAAAATCAACACACGTTTTTCCATAAAAATTAGGGAAAACACATTTTTTTATTGCAATAATCCAAACAACTAGACGAAAACAACAATAAGCAGCTACAATTCGAGAGGTTGGCGAACCCTAAACCTAAGATTCACACTCTAATCTCATGCATAAACCTAACCCTAGACATAACAAACTTATTTATACCCAACAATAATAATAATAAAACCCAACAATAATAATAAAAGACTAAATTGCCTTTAGGCGTACAAAAGACAAATTTGCTCTTAGACTAAGAGTCAACGTAATATTTATCCTACATGATTTTCTCACACGTCAATCTCAACGCCCTCTTAGACCAACATTTTAAGAAAATCATATTAACCTTCATTTTACATATCTAATCATGCCAAGTCCTTTTTCGGTCGCCATGTCTTCAATAAATGTCACTCCTACATTTCTTCTAACATAAACATTCTTTAATTTATCTTTCATAATTTTGTCACACGTCAATCTTAACATTCCCACTTACACCATATTCAACTAAGATATCAATAATTTCTTATGGCCCAATATTTAGATTCTACAGCAATACTGAACTAATAGTTTTATAAAATTTAGCTCCATGATATTCTCTTATCATGCCAAAATGATAAAGTATTTCTCCATTTTAATCATCATCAAATGATAATTGTTAACATCATATATACTAGAATTATATATCATACATTCGGTCTTGATTTAATTAATTTTAAGGGCTTCATTTCCTTCATTATTATAACATTTCATTTATTTTAAAAGAAGGCTTGCCAACTAGAACCATATTATAGGTAAAAAAAAATTAACCAAGATAACTCTATTTGAATACATTTGTAAACATATCTATATACAAGAATATATAAACTTCATATTGAACTTTAATGTAAAACAATCATAATTATAAAATTTTGGGTCACACAACAACAACTTTTAATAATTGTCAATGTTCCATTATATTATCATGGCAATTGATCACATGCCTTCTAATCACATAATCATTTCTTAATTCTATGTATTAGTCAATCAATTATCTGGACAAAAATCACTTCCAAAGTATATTTTTATGACAATAAATTAAATTGGTGCTCTTAGATTGATACATGTTCCATTAATCTCTCATAATTTCATTATATGAATAAAAAAATTGATTCCTCTTAGCTGACAGTCTGAAACAACAACTTTATTTTTAAATATTAATATCTTCAATCACTACAATATAAATCTCAATAAGAAATTCATTGGGCCTAAAGATTGTCTTTATGCATTATTTATAGGGACAACTCCACCTTATTTTTTTGAGTCAATCTATAATATTCTTCACTATCATAAGGTAAAAAGGATAACATAAAAATTTGCGATAAAACCTTGACTTTTAAATCAAAACAATATAATGGACATGCAACCTTAAATTCTAATCAAAAGTTCAAATGGCATCACATCTGCAACGTAATCATAGAGATACTCCATCTCAAGCTACTTCAAAGTGACCTCAACGTCCAGATACGTTTCTTGATTATATTTTAAAATAAAAGAGAAGAGATGGTTTATATTTTTTCTATAATATACTTTGATATTAAGATGATATACCATTCAGGACATACGCCTCGGACGTGTGTTTATTTAATTAGACTCGTAGTTGGCTTAACTGTCAAACGTTAGCTACATATCTGGCAAATGTGAGTGCCTAAAAGAGCGTGAAATTGCATGCATTATTATTACACATAGGCATAATAGTAAAACTTAATACTTGCTTTCAAATATCTCTAGAAGAGCTCATTAAAATGAAAACTATCTTAGTTGCAATCATATAATTTGGGCCAGATTAGCCAATTAATACTCAATAATACACCAATTTTAAGTGGCAGCATTTGAGAATAAAATGATCCACAAACAACCTTCTATGCAATTTCATGCATGGATGACTCTTCTGTCAAAAGCATAAACTATATTTATCCCCATAAATAGAGAGAAGTAAAATTTTGACCATTTACACATGAATAAAACTTTGGAATAACAAAAATAATAATAATCAGCCTATATAAAGAATGTATTATCGGATACTACAGTCATATTCTCCTGACATGGTCTAATAACAATTTACAATTGCCATAAATTAAAAAGTATGATCTGTGGTAAAAATTTTCAAAATCCAGTTCATGGTAAGAGCATGGTAAGAGGTATTGATGGGTTGTAGTCTAGCGGTCCTGAAAACACTTTGTATGATTATGATAAATCAACAACCAATAACATTATATGTATAGAAAACCTATATCCAAATTGATTAAAATAGATAGCACCTCATCAAAATAGAACTTCACTTCACTAGCATCACAAAGGTGGTATCTCTTGACCAAGAAATACCACGCTTTAACTCATTCAACGTCCAACTATCACATTAGGTCTGGTTCAAATGAATTGATGCTGTTATCTAAATGAAATATTTTGACGGTTTTAAATAAGCAGAATGAACCAAGTAGGAGGCATTTATATCTGCCATGAGGAAGATGAATCATGGTTGTAAATTTAATTTCCAACTTCACATAACAATATCAGTAAAACCAAGAGCCAAAACGAAGATTACAACAAACCTCCTGGCAAATTTCACAAATTATATCCCCCTTCTCATTGCACCATCGTTGCACGCATTCTCTATGAGCAAACTACAAATGTGCCAGAAAATAAAAGTGAGAACAAATATTACTGAAAACACATCAACTTAAACAGATAAAAATGAACTAAATCAACATATTTTATGGTAGAAAACTACCAGAGGTTGAACTATACTCCAATAAGCCAATAGAAACCAAGATTTAGTACAGAATATTGGATCCAGATAAATATAGAAAACACGAAAACCTTAGTATCATAATTGAAAACCTTTTAGTGAAAGAATGACATAACATCGTGATAAAAGACAGATGTCAAATGATAGACATGATATAGCCAAGCAAACAATAGGTAGATAATAAAACAGAATGGAATATCAACAAGCCCTAAACGATGAATAAAAGAAAACTCAATGGTATATAAAAATTTTCAATTAGCAAAAATCTATGTTTTTTATGGCATGAACTTGGCAAAGTGTGAGTGCGATAAACTCAAAAGTTCAGGACCATATCAGGTAGGGTGACTACATGATTTTGAAGTGTCAAATTTTTATCAGCTATGTGAAGAACATCCAACATTTTCAAAAAATAATAGCAACAGAAAACTATATTGAAATCACAAGTCCATGTGACTATTCGACATATAGTTTCACTAGCAATAGAACATAATAATAAAAAATATCAAAGAAAATAACATCTAAAAAAATATGAAACTAGTGCATTCTTCTACATCTTCGAATGGCATCCGTCTCATATGCATAATGATCAGGTGTTCAAATAGACATTCAAATAGATAATGCTCCGTTATGTCAACATCAACATTCTCCCTTTCCTCATTTGTTGCGGATGTTTGGTTGGACCATTTCATGACCTGTGATGATGTGGTTGCGATGGAGCTAGCATCCAGTACTGGCAAACATATGTTGGTGTATTTATATGCATAGAATATCCTGCCAAACCCACGTTCCAGATGAAACCAAATGATGTCTATTGTGTGAAGGATGGTATACCACTTGGGTTGTGCATGTCGTGGGATGACAATGTACCCAAACAAGTAAATGGGCATGAATCTGCAAAAGTGAACATTTCATGATCCAGAGCGCTAGAGGAAAAGACCGGCACTATAGAATTAAATTGTTTGCTATTATCTCAGTACCTATCATTCACAATATCCATGCTGCACCGAATAACAATACATAGCTCTTCAATCATATTAATTGTGTGTTGAATGAAGGCATTCTCATTTCTACCAAAAAAAGGTTGTAGCTCCCTCTAAACTCTAAAAAATAGTTGCACTGTAACAAAGAAAAAGAAAGCCTGAAATATAAATGCATGAATATTTGAATTTTAATGATATTGACATACCAACAGCTGATCTAGGGCTGCTCTCGGGTAAAAAGTCATTCGGGGTTTTGTTGATGCCTTTAATAAATATAATGAGGCCCACAACCTATATTAAAACATATATTGTCTCAGTTATTTGTCACCATGATCATCAAAATTTTCATTAGACTGAACGACCAATGCATTTATATTCTATCACATGATAGTCAACCCAATCAAAATCAACCCTACCGCTACCATATACTTTTCCAAAATTAGGCTCCATCAGAAGCATTTCAGTATATTGTATTGTCCCAAACTGCCTCAGGACACTATCTAGTAGGTGCCACTCAACTCTAGGCTAACATGTTAGCTAAACAAGGATCTGCCAAATTGCAACTCCAATAAAAGTATAGTTCGTGTGCTATATGACTCTTAGATCACCTATGCAAGATTCAAAAACATGAGTTATCGCTACAATTAGTGCAACACAACATACTGAAACTCAAAGTTGAAAGGTACATTGACCTGACTTAGTAGCATATCATCAATCTCATCTCTGTAAACCATAGTGGGTCACAATAATGGGTCATTTCAAAATGTGTGTAAGCAAAGCCCAAAATAAAATTATATAATGTTAACCTTATTATTACCCAAAACACACTCAAAATATACAATCAAATTTTCAAAATTAGACACCATAAATTGGGCTATTAAAGATCAAATCTCAAGTTGATCTAACCCCGACACGGGATCAGCTCAGAGTCATTCATTCCACCTAAGGTCTAGCAAAGGCTAGCTGCAATCATATATCTTGAGCTAAGCAAGGTTTAGCTCATTGAAATAGATCAGAGCTGAATTCTTGGTCCAACATTCGTGCTAGCTGCAATCATATATCTTGAGCTAAGCAAGGTTTAGCTCATTGAAATAGATCAGAGCTGAATTCTTGGTCCAACATTCGTGCTAATATGCGCAAATCCATTTATCAAGAAACACCCATACATTAGATGCATAATTCCATACATGCATCAGTAGAAATATTTAAAGAAAAAGACCAGGCAACACTCTAAGAAATTCTCCAGGGACAAGGGGCATCTTCACAAAGCAGAGAACTATAAGACTGATCAAAACAAGAAATATTATATTCTGCAAGAAATAAGCATGGTGTCAATTAAGCAAGAAATCAAACATAAAATATCATCCAGAGCAGAAGAGTTGAAGTAACAAATCAAACAATAAAATTCGAACAATCCAACAAAAAGGGAGAACTATGATAAAAATAGAACTTGAGACTGCCGCTGCAAGAACAGGGGGTCTCCAGATTCTTGTTATGATCCTCCTCCTGGCAAATGCGGCATTCTACCATCGGAATCAGCGGGGCATCTTCTTCAGAAACTGCATTTTCCTCCTTCACAAAAGAAGAAGCTGGTCGATCCCCTCCATGCACCACCGTCTCCACCGTCCGTGGAGCTATCAGACGATCCACATGAAGCACTAGATGATCGTCCATCTCCCAACACCCACCTAAGATATCCGAATATTATTCAAAAAAAAAAAAAAAAAATTAAATTCCCTGCAGACCAGCATAAACGCCCTAGTAATTGATCAATACACAAATTCTCCACCCAAAAAAAAAACCTCAAATTTCAGAATCTGAACAGGCAAACTATCCTATACAACCCAAACTCAATAATTTTAGGGGCAACAGGCCAAGAATGACCAAAATCAACACCAAATTCAACAAAATTTAGCAGAAAATTTGATAGATAGAATGAACAAGGGGAGATTGTGGGTGAATGTCAGCTCACCAAAAGGTCTTCGCGCTCTTTCTTTCTATCTCACCCCCTTCAAAACTATGAAGGCCACCAAATCGAGCTCTCTTTCTGCATAGATCGAAGAAAGACCAGGCTTTTAAGGATTGAAGACCGGGTCCTCTCGGCCGCGTAACGCCTACTTAACGTCGTCTGTCTTTCTGGATGGAGAAATAAACGACCGTTTATCATCAACTTTATGAGGAGTAGGCCTGTACTGTAATTTCAGGATTAAAGTATGGGCCATTAGTCAAAACTTCACGGCAAAACCCAATACTATTTTTATAGCAGTTGTCCACTTGCCCTTGTTTATATAATATTCTTAATATAACAAACTTTTTTTATATAATTATTTATAAAAGATAAATACAATTAAATTTGTGGATAATATAAGAAAATTATTAAATATTTATAAATATGGTTATGAAAGAATTTCATGAAAATTTAATGCTTTAAGCCTTTAATTATATTATTTTATAATTTATTTTTTAAAAATTTTAGCTCAATTCTCTAATAATTTAACTTTTAAGAAAAAAAAATATGAAATTTGAAGTCAAGCTTATGATAAAAATAGTCCCCCACCCCCGACCCCCCGCCTAAAATATCCGAAAATAATACAAAAAAAAAAAAAAAAAAAATTATAATCCCTGCAGACCAGCATAAACGCCCTAGTAATTGATCAATACACAAATTCTCCACCCAAAAAAAAAACCTCAAATTTCAGAATCTGAACAGGCAAACTATCCTATACAACCCAAACTCAATAATTTTAGGGGCAACAGGCCAAGAATGACCAAAATCAACACCAAATTCAACAAAATTTAGCAGAAAATTTGATAGATAGAATGAACAAGGGGAGATTGTGGGTGAATGTCAGCTCACCAAAAGGTCTTCGCGCTCTTTCTTTCTATCTCACCCCCTTCAAAACTATGAAGGCCACCAAATCGAGCTCTCTTTCTGCATAGATCGAAGAAAGACCAGGCTTTTAAGGATTGAAGACCGGGTCCTCTCGGCCGCGTAACGCCTACTTAACGTCGTCTGTCTTTCTGGATGGAGAAATAAACGACCGTTTATCATCAACTTTATGAGGAGTAGGCCTGTACTGTAATTTCAGGATTAAAGTATGGGCCATTAGTCAAAACTTCACGGCAAAACCCAATACTATTTTTATAGCAGTTGTCCACTTGCCCTTGTTTATATAATATTCTTAATATAACAAACTTTTTTTATATAATTATTTATAAAAGATAAATACAATTAAATTTGTGGATAATATAAGAAAATTATTAAATATTTATAAATATGGTTATGAAAGAATTTCATGAAAATTTAATGCTTTAAGCCTTTAATTATATTATTTTATAATTTATTTTTTAAAAATTTTAGCTCAATTCTCTAATAATTTAACTTTTAAGAAAAAAAAATATGAAATTTGAAGTCAAGCTTATGATAAAAATAGTTTTATCATAAAGCTAAATGAAATTTAAAAAAAAAATTCTCTATTTTAATACTTTAGGCAAAATGCATATAATCAAGTTTTTTTCTATTTTAACTTAATCTTAGAATCATTCAAATTATATATTTGAAAACTTATAATCAAATTGAAATTTCATCTGATCAAATATGAATCATATGCATTATTTGAATTAGATATTTTTTAAATTAATTTTAGAATCTTCTAAAATGTATCTTGGCAATTTTATTATTAAAATGAATTTCTAAGTGGGATGGACATAACAAAACCTAAAAGTGTAATAATCTAAGCGTAAATGTGCTCAAATCAAACACATAAAATATAATAAGAAAATCATAGCATTATTCAATAAATCAAAGAAATTTATCTGTTGACAATTAAAATAATCATGTTGACAAGGGACATCCATTAAGTTTAATATTATTTAATTATGTTGTTATTAAAACACAAAAATATTATAAAAAAATTGACTATAATTAACAGAGCCATCACCTTTCATTGATTATTTTCAAATTTTGAGTAAAATGATCAAAATATTACTCTTAAAAATGACAAAAAGACCCAATTTCTTTCATGCAAGGGGGCTTTGAACTTGAATTTAGAGATAAATTTAAAAAAAATAAGAGCTTTAAAGGCTTGTCAAACAATTATCAGCTATTGTTGCCCAACCATTGTTGCTCGTCTGTCACACTTTACCTCCATTATCTAGCAATAGTCGTGTGAAAAATCATATACAAATTATGATCTTCACATAATCATCTTTTGATCATTGTAACCACCTTTTACTAATATTTTAATATTCTCTAATACGAACATAGGAGGTTAATCTAATTGTCTAAATTTTATAATATTATATTCCCTAATTTAAAAAAAAAACATACTTCTATAGCCACACATCATGTAAAATTTATTATTTTAATTAAATTATGCCTCACCTTTTTTTTTTCTTGTTCTAGAGATTTTTCAATGAAAATTTTTAATCTCGTTTACAACCTTATTTTATCTACATTGTGTATTGAATAGTCGTATAAAAGTAAAACATTAAATTATCTCTCTAAAGCCACAAATATTCTAGCAAACAATGCATGTAACAGCTATTAGAAAATCGCTTTTCATTATAAATTAATATTTAAATTATTTAGATTTTAAAGATTATATTATTTAATATCTTGTATCAAAAATTTTAATTATTTATTTTAATATCCAACAAAAATTTAAAAGATATAAATCATAAAATTAAGTTAATTTTGAAAGAATATTCATAGAATTTTAAGATAGGAATATGTATAATTAAATTTCTAAAATTTAAATTTATTTTAGGGATTATATGTATAAAAATTAATTATAATAATCTTACAATTAAAACAATTTCATTAGACGAGATAACCCCGAATAATCACATGGAGCTATGAGATCTTACACAACTCAAATAGAGAGATAGAGGTTGATAATGAAGTAGATCAAATTGAATACTATATCTTTCAAATTTATTAATTTTTTATTGACTTTTTTTTTCGTTAATTTTCTTATCAAATTAGAGTGAAACGGGAGTATTAATGGAGTAAATAATTAGACTTACATTCATAACATTATTATCAACATAATTGAACTTTAATCAAAATTCATATAGTTCGTTGAACATTATTTAAGTTCCATGATGATGTTTAAATATTAATAAAAATATATGTTATTGCATAGCTAGAACTCTCACTCATCATGATTTTGCCCCATTGATATAACTTCTCAGGAGGTAACTCATTCCAAGAGTGATTCAGGTCGAGCACATTTAACTTTGGAGTTTCTAATGGAATTCCACAATTACACCAAAAGACTTGTCAATGTTTAAGAGTTTGGCTTCAATCTACGTAAGAGATTTCACATTATTTATATTTATAGCTATAATAATGAGCAAAATTAAAGAAAAATACATAAGATTTAAAATTTAAAAGAAACATATAAAAATAGAAATTGTCAAGCCATTTTTCAAAAAAGCATGTTCACCAATATAGGCAGCAAGAATGAAAGAATGGTCAAATTCAGTCATTTATTGGACAAACTTAACGTTCATTAAAATTTATTCAATCATATAAAGAAATAAAATAATCAAGCATCAAATTATTCATCGATCTTGTTAGTTTAGGTCACCTATTTTAGATAATTTCCAGAAACATGCTTCAAAGTCAATAACAATTATTTAGGTACGAGTTAGTTGCTGGTGGTTAAATCATGCAATGGATATCTATATGTATAGGACCCATGAAACATACCCATAGAGACCCATATCTATTGGTGGCAAGTGCTGGTCCTAAACTTCTTGCAGGGTCCATTGATCCACCAGAAATAGGCCTGCAATGCAATAGTAGCTATAGCATGTGTACAAGATTTGTGGACCTTTGATTTTTTCTACTGCTAGCTACTACTAAAGACTCCTAGGTTAGTGAATGTTTGATGCATTGGTTCCAGGGGACAGCAAAGTCCTTAATGCATACATTCTACCATGTAGTTCCATTCATGTGATACTAGTTTTTACATCCACCAACAACATAGCTCGGCGATTAGATGTGTCCTGCATGAAACTTCACAATGAAAACTGAATTTCTATAAGAAAACCTCCCACCTCACATGCATTCAGTTCAAATTATGTAGGGATTGTAAGAATTGAAGGGGATAAGGGTCGCCGAGTAAAATAAATTTCTGGTGGTGCTCTTATTGGCTTAGAGCTCAAATAGCTGCATAATTCATGCTTATATATGGATCACTTTAGCCTCGTGGTGCTTAGCTTTTTGCTGAAAAATCCCAGGCCTATTCCCATAATTGATGCTTCAATTTTTATCTTAAATGTCTTTTGAAAATTGGGAATGGTGAGCAATGGAGTAGAACTAAGTGTCATATTAAGCTACAAAAACTGGTTTGTCGTTCCGCTCCCCAATTGAAGCATTTGGCCTTCAAGCACTTAATGATGGGTGTTGCAATGGTGTTGAAGCCCTTAATAAATCACCTATAAAAGTTGGCTGGACCATGGAAGCTCTGGACTTCTTTGTTTGTTTTAGGAGTTGGCCAATATGTAATAGCTTCTATTTTTTCGGGATTCCTTCCCACCAATAATGTAGCCTAAAATTCAAACTTAGGCATATTCAAATATAGCTTTTTTCTCTTAAGGTAGAAAACATTCATTGAAGGTAATTGAGATAATCTCATAAAGATGCATTGTAAATCAAGATATCGTCAAAATAAATCATACAAAATCAGCCAAGAAAGGGTTGGAATACCTCATGCAATAATCTAATAAAAAGTACTAGGGGTGCTGCATTGCACGAAAGGCATAACCCATCATTCGAACCATCCTCCTCGTGACTTGGATGTGGTTTTCCACTCATCTCTCGGATTTGAAATCTAATTTGGAGAAGTATGAGGCCCCAACTAGTTTATCTAGCAGATCTTCGATTCTCAACATAAGAAAATTTGAATTTAACAGTGATTCTGTTGATGATGCGGCTGTCTATGCGCATCCATTAAGCTCCATCCTTTTTTTTGAAACAGTTAAGGCGGGAACCCTGTATAGACCTAGGCTATGTTGTATGAGTTATTTTCTGTAGCAAGTCATCCTCAACATATTGGAGTAAAGTTTGCATCTTTGGGCCTAATCGATAGTGAGGCAAATTAGGTAAATTGGCATATGGAATTAAACCTATCTGATGTTGGATTGCACATGTAGTAAGCAATTCATTTGCAAGTTCTTGTGGAGCAACATCCTCATCTGTTGTAATAGAATTTGTATAGCAGGGTCCCTCTCATAAGTCCTGGGATTTGCTTCCCAGACAAATAGTGCAAAAGTTGTAGTTTTGGATTTGGAATCTAACAGCGATTGATAGGTGGACTACTTGGGAACACTCTGTTTGTTGGGAGCTGTAGGAATATCCTTATAATCTTTTTTCCCTTCCATGCAATGGAATATGCATTTGCCATCAGAGCTGCAGAAGAAACCATTGATAAATGACACAGGTAACAAAGCAGAATGGACAAATTTTCTTGAGAACTCATCTTATCTGACTTGTGTTCTTGACCCCCAGCCATCATTAATGATGCCTCGGGCGGCGGTTGCGCGGCGGCGGGGAATAGTCTGGAAGGGAGGCGAGTCAAAGGCTGACTGTGGCCATCGAAACGCTTTATTCAGACTAGTTTCTTTCATCCACCCAAGGGCTTCATATTTTAATGGTCATAAAATTGTAAAGCACCAGCTTCATGGGCTTCATTTTTCATGGCCCATAAATTTTGCAAAAACTAGTCAGAAGGGCCCGGGTACGGTGTCAAATAAAAACTAATTAAATATTGTGATTTTTTTTATATTAATTTTTAAAATTCATTAAAAAAATACTATGATGGTTATAAATTTTCAATTTATTAAATTTTTTTTTCAGAAATTTATAATAAATGACCACGACCAATGATTTTACCATAGATTACAATAAATTCAGCAATTATCAATTTCGTTTTAACTTATTTTAATCATACAATTAATTGATGGTGAAATATGAAAGGGCATTAAAATAATCGTTTTATTTCTTTTTATCATGTAGTTTATTGATGACTTTTTCTTCCTCTTAGATTCTTATGCTTTGCTTGTTGAGATGCTTCAGAACTAAACTGCAATTTGGATATTTTTTTATTGTTTTCTATGCTTCATGTCCATTTTAGAAAGCAACCCAAATATTATTCGTTAAATATTTATGTTTTAAGATCTTAAAAATTCCATTGAGATTTAAATTTAATCAGATGGATTTTCTGCTCATAAGCCTAATATCAGCTAAAAAATATTCAGTCAGGACATCCGCAAGTCCGGATAGCCAACGATGGACAAAGTCTAGACGGCCCATCACTAACATGCATGGCAATCTGCCCACCAGTGATAGGTTGTTCAAACAACCCCACGATGTGACCGTAAGTGATTGGCCGTCCGAACATGTGGTGTTGGAACGAAATATTTTCTTTATATGAATAGTGTTTCATGGGATTCAAAACATAAATTTTAGTTTTTTTTTTTTTTTGGTGGCTTAAATTAGAGCTGACCTCATTGGTGGTTTGTCACATCATCCACCAAATGTAATATAAATAATTTTTGTCAGATTATAGAATTTTAAGAAATTATTTTACAGTAATGGTCTAACTAAAGCTAAGGCAACAGCTGACCTAAGAGTCCATAAAAGTGTTACATTACCCAACATAAATTAAGGAGCTTTTTTAATGGGAATCTTTTAATTATAATCTAGGTGATGAGTGCTAGAAAATTCGCTACAACGCGTCGCCCCACCTCAACACGCACCCCCCCCCCCCACCGTCCCCCCGCCGTGTCCCGCCGCCACAATGCACCACTGTGTCATGCAGCAGCAGCAGGTTGCCCCGTTGCGCCGCCGCAACGAGTTGCCACACTATTGCAACACATCGTCACGCAGTCATATGTCGCCGCGACACACTGCCGCAACACATCGCCGCAGTGCAACGTGTCGCTGCCACCTGTCGTCACATCGCAACACGTTGTCGCAACGCCTCGTCGCGGCGCAACACGTCGCCACAACGTGTCACCACACTGCACAC
>NW_018164729.1:882568-885393 GCF_001263595.1 Phalaenopsis equestris | reverse complement strand
CAAAAGTTGCCCCCCCCCCCCCAATCTGTCGTCGACTACCGTCGATCACCGACGACCACCGCCGACTTCAGACGACCACTGTCGACCGTCGTCTACTACTGCCGACCGTCGTCTACTACTGCCGACCGTCGTCGACCATTGCCGACCGTCGTCAACCTCCACCTACCGTCATCAATCACCACTAACTAGACGTTGACAGTCGGCATTGTAATCTGAAAAATATAGTTACCCTTTCCCGTCTGTGGAACAATGGATTTCTGTAGTCATCAATGAATAGCGGATTTCCGCAACTGGGTCAAACCCCTTGGTTTCTCTCTAACGAGTTTTCCACGTAAAAACTTATGGAGTCATCAGCGCTTGTTTTCTCTTTCATTTGTGTGTGTGTTGAATTTTCGTACAACTCTGAGACGATAGTTTATTACTCTTCCACCGCGAATTTTCTAGCACACATCAGTTTGGCGTCGTTTGTGGGAAACAAAGAACCATTTGACATTGTCTTTAGCTCTGAGATTCATTTCTTGATAATGTGGATCATCCAATTGGCAAAGGAATCTTCTTTGCATCTTGAAGATCATCTCAAAAGCTTTCTTCAATGTAGGGGGCGACCTTCACTGCAATCTTGAAATGTCGTTCACGTCAATGTCCCGGGCATGATTGTAGTTGGGCTATCTTCTCGCATTCTATTCAGACACAAAGTTTGTCACAATTTCTTCCAGGCTGGGAGGCAACCTTCACTGTAATCTAGAAAGGTCGTTCACATCAACGTTCAGAGCACAATTATAGTGAAGTTGTCTTCTCGCATCCCATTCAGACACATTATTTCACAACTTCTTCCAGATTGGGGGGCAACCTTCACTGCAGTATCGGAAGTTCATTCATGTCAACATCCCGGGCTCGACTGTGGTGGGGAAGTCATCACATATTTTATTCAAATTACAAGTCTTCGAGAATCTATTCTAGACTGGGGGCAATCTTCACCGTAAAAAACGCTTCCTCAGCGTTCTCTTATCGTACTGGAGTTCCTCTTCAGCTAGACGAGGAAGTTGATCTCTTCAAGGCTCAATACTTGTGTTGTTTTACAATCTTGTATGGAAAATACCCCCGTTAGGAGAACAAGAGATTCAAAAGCAGCAGCTAACAAGTTGCTAAATATTTTCTTGAGTATGACTGCAACCATATTTCCAAGAAAATATACGGTCCATTGCAACCCTACGTCATAGTCTCGAGAAACAGTCTCGAGAAACACAAAACATCTCTGACACCTCATTCTAGGCTTAATTGATCCCAGGGGGACTCAATTCGACCTCTTCCATTAGAGGCTACAATCGTCAAGCAAAAGCTTCAACATACAGCCTAGAATAAGTCAAAAATCCTTGGTGGATTTTTTTTGATATTTTTCTTTAACCTCTTCTATGACAGGTACGGTCGTTAAGCAAAAGCTTCGACCAACAACCTATGATAGGTCAACCATCCTCAGTAGATTTCATATGACTCTATTCATTACGAGTTAATACCGTCGAGCATCTCCGGTTATACAACTCAGAACTGATCTTACATCCTTATTGGATTCTCTTTTCAGTCATGCCCTTGAAAGTCAAGCTCAAGAGGCAAGACTCAAAGAGAAGCTACATGCCCCTAGAAGACAAGCCCAAGAGGCAAATCTCGATAGGATGCTAGCAGTGGACAGGGTCCTCACTAGAAATACTCCATGAGAGCAAGTGGTTGATAGAGTCTCTACTCGAAGACCTCGGAAGGCAACAAGCCACAGAAGATACGAGTTCAAGCTCCTATAAGGCATAAGTCCGAGAGGACACAACCTCGGAAGGCCTGAACAGCAAAAGCCTCAGAAGCAACGTCAAAAACTTACAACCTCAGAAGCAACGTCAAAAACTGCAACGTCAAAAACTTACAAAGAAATACATTATCATCATCTGTAAATGTTACATCAGATGATTAAAAAAACTACAACATTTCTTCATCACCTTTGAACTACACCGCAATGAGAAAAAAAATCTCGTTGCTTGCCTACAACGTCAAACGAGGACGACTTTTCTCTTTGCCTTAACTCTGCATTGCAACTGGGCACCGCAACTCTGCACCGTAGCTCCACACTATAACTCTTCACCCTCACTCGGCACCGCAACTCTTTGCCGCAACTCTGCATTGCAACTCTTCACCACTACGCATAATGGTTTTCTTCTGAAAAATCCTGAATCAGTTGAGGACTCCACCCCTACCTTCTTTCAAGACATTGGACATCCAACGCATCGTGCGACTGCGATGCTTCACCAACACGCCGCCGCGATATACTGCCTCAACGCGTCACTGTAACGCATCGCCCCAACACGTCATCACATAGAGACGCATTGTTGCAATGCGCCACGTCATCACAACAACTACTGCAACACATCGTCACGCAGTCATGTGTCGCCGCAAAACACTGCCGCCACACATCGCCACAACGCAATGTGTCACTGTCACGTGTCGCCACATCGTAACACGTTGTCGTAACGCCTCGTCGCGGCGCAACACGCGCTACAACGTGTCGCGCTACAACGTGTCGCCCCACCGCAACACGCCACCGCCATACGTTGCCCCGCCGTGTCGCGCTGCCACAATGCACCACTATGTCACGCAGAAGCAGCAGGTTGCCATGCCGCAACGAGTTGTCACACTACTGCAACACATCGTCACGCAGTCATGTGTCGCTGCGACACACTGCTGCAACACATCGTCGCAGCGCAACGTGTCGCTGCCACGTGTCGTCACATCGCAACACGTTGTCGTAACGCCTCGTCGCAGCGCAACACGTCGCTACAACGCGG
>NW_018164729.1:879318-882535 GCF_001263595.1 Phalaenopsis equestris | reverse complement strand
CACCGCCGACACAAACCGCCCCTACGCGCTGCCGCAATGGGCTGCCCTGCAGTGTCGCTCCGCCGCAACGGGTTTCCCAGCCACGCCGCCTCGTCGAACAATCGCAAATGGTTAGCCCTTCGTGTCGCCTCGTCGCACCGATGCAACTAGTTGCATGGCCGCTCCGCCGCATCGCCTCGTGGCTCTACCACAACAGGTTGCCCCGCCACGCCGTCGCGTCGCGCCGCCACAACGGGTTGCCCCTCCATTCCGCCACAATAGGTTGCCTCGCCGTGTCGCGCCGTCGGAACAGGTTGCCCCGCTGCAACGCGTCGCCCTGACACACCGCTGCACCTATATCCTCTCCTTCAGACCCCTATTTATATGCTCAAAAAGAGTCTTGGTCAATAAATGAGTATTAATATAGAAACCTAAAAAGAAGTGCAAACATTAAATGTTCATAAATAATAATGAATAAAAACTTTTTATATTAAAAAAAAATCATTTCAATTTTTATTCCTTCTCTTTTGCCCTTTCAAATTTCTTAATCTCTTTAAATTCCTTTATAAAATATTATTTATTATATTTTAGGTGTGATTCGAACCCCCCCTCCCACATAAAGTAAAAGATACTAACAAACTAAGCTGAGTTTAACTTTCTATTTATACAAGAATAAAAATTATTCTTAACTAAGTAAGATATACATATTCTTATACATAAATATTCCAGATATCGATATTTTTAGACGATAAAAAGGATCTCGCCCAAAAATAGGAGGGCGAGTGATACACCACCAACAAATTTTCATCATCCAACACAAATCTCGAGGCTTGGCATAAATCTCAAGATGATAAAAAACATTCAAATCGTGATAAAAAGTCATCAAGAGCTCTGATTTCAGCAAACTTATAGCCAAATTGACCTGTTCAATCTGTTCAATGAGACGGGTCTAATGATCTGAAAACTAGCCCATTCCAAGTCAAATCAAGCTCAGATTAAGTCATTAAACCACAATTATAAGACTTATGAATACATTTGGAAAATCAAACGGCTGTCAAATATGACAAGTTTATACTCAAATTGAGCGGCTCGACAAGACGAATCCAACGAGCCCAAGATCAATCAATTCTGACATCATTATAACACTCAAATGTCCATTAAATGTCGTATGATTGAGGGAAGCTCTCTGGACCGTCCGATCAAAATAGTTCATATTCCTGCATTGATTGCACCTAAAACACTATAAATAGAGCTTTGTCATTCTCATGAGAGACGAGGAAATCTAGAGAGAGCTTGAGGTCTTGAGGGAAAGCTTCAGCTCAACATCATCACCAATCATCGTCGACCACCGCCGACCTCCGTCGTCGACCACCGCCGACCGTCGTCGACCACTGCCGATTGTAGTTGACCATCGTCGATTATCGTCAGCATCCACCCATCGTCATCAATCACCACCAACCAGATGTCGTCAGTCGACATTATAATATGAAAAATATAATTATCATTTCCCGTTTGTAGGACAAGAGATTTTTGTAATCATCAATTAATAGTAGATTTCCACAATTGGGTCAGACCCCGTGGTTTTTCTCTAACGAGTTTTTCACTTAAAAACTTATGGAGTCACACCGTTTGTTTTCTCTTTCATTTGTAAGTACGCTGAACTTTCGTACAATGCTAAGACGATAGTCCGTTACTCTACCGCCGCGAAATTACTAGCACGTATCATGGATAAAGTTTACATGGTTTTACCATTCATTGTTATGCTCTCTCTCTTTGTTTCATCCCTTTTACGCTCTATTCCTTAGGTATTTTTTTAGGATGGGTTTGAATTCAACAAATATAATATTAATTTATCAATATGATTCACGAAACAAGCATTCTCTTTCTATTTTATAAATCTCAATGTTTTGGATGGTTGCTGCATGTAATTTTCCCAAAATTTATATCATACTTATTTTCAAATTTTAAGGTTGACTTCGTTCGATGTAAAAATATTTTGTTCAAAATTAAATTTTTTGATCCCTTATTTTTATATAATTTACAGGATTTGTTGACTTGATCAAAATATTTTATGTGGAAATAGTTTGCGAAAAAATAATTGGCCATTTTTTACCAGATATTCCACCCAACTTTGGCGCTACTAAGGTTAAGAACACGAAAAGAATAGGCAAGGAGGGCCCACCAGATGTAAGTGGGTCGAACTGGGTTTTTTAAAAACGGGTCTCTATACTTTACCTTATTTTTTCAACAGTCAAAAGTCCGGGGGTAAAGCTGTACTTATGACGAGACGCGTCTCGAACGGCACCAAGCCGCACAAACGACCAAATAAGGCGTGGATTTTGTTTGATATGTGATGATTTTATTTATTTTTTTTATTAAATATTGGTGCCGAAATATAAACTAAATATAAAAGATGGCTTTTACTTAAAAGGCACCTAAAATTTTTCCTATTTATATATCTCACATCTTAATTTTCATAATTAAAAATATTAATTAAAAAATAACAATCATTATCACATTTTAATAGTCAAATATATCTTTTCATCCCTATATAAAATAATATATGTGAAAAAATATAAATTTAATCCATAAAAAATATGAGCTATGTAGGATCTGTTTGGGGGCAGCTTCAACTTATTGAATAATTTGCTGATAAACTGATTAAAAATAATCTATTGATAAACTTGGTGCGCTGGGTATTACAAATTTTTATTTTTTTTTAGAAGCTGACTACTGTCAGAAAGCTGTCACCGCAACTAGATAGGTGCATTGTGAAAACATTATTTTCAAAACACATAAGCTGCCCAAATGCAGTTTACCCAAACAGACCAGATGCATTTTCAAAACATCATCGCATCAAATAAGCTGCCCCTTAGTCATCTGCTATATTATATACTTCATAGATAATTTATGAGATTACATCATTTTTGGACATTTGATTTGGTCAAAATGATCTCAGTTTAAAATATGAAGAAAATACATTAAAATGATAATATAATAGAAATCATAAAAGGTATATATATAAATACAAAAATTCTAAAAAAAGCGAAAATATGAGAAAACTAATGCAATATTTGATTTTAAATAATTGAACATGTATTTTTAAGATAAAAAATATAACTAAGTGAAAATAAAATATCATCATCTTCTTAGGAGTGGACAGAACTAGCTATATTTATTGAGATATGAGCAAAATTATTAAATATTTAATTTTTTTAAATAATGGGGATATATATAT
>NW_018164729.1:790292-879274 GCF_001263595.1 Phalaenopsis equestris | reverse complement strand
ATATATATCTATATATGCGAAGAGTGGGGGGACAAAGTTATTAAATGGTTTAAAGTACATAAACTAATCTTTTATGCCGCTAAGTGGGCGGACAAAGAGAAAATTATTAAATTTGACTTAATTTTAGAGAAAAATTATAAATTTGAAAATGAAAGTAATTAATTATACTTAAGCTTAATTAAAAGGAGTATTTGCATATATATCATCTCCATTTGCTGTACATTCGGTTGATAGGCCTCTCCGCATACTGTTGCGTTGAGTTGAAGTTCTCCTTCTGTTTCGGTCTGATGGAACGCTTATAACTTTCTTCCACTTTCTTAATCTTCTTCTTTCTTCTTTCTCTCTTATTTTCTCAGGGGATGGATCTGTCAAAATCGTGGCTTGATTTCTTGATGCTTCGCGGCTAGTCTTCAACGGCGGAGCTGTGAGATGGTAGATTTCGCCCCGCATTTCGGCCTTTTTGTTCTGTCTCTGCTTTGCCTTCTTCCAAGTACAGATATGTACATAGTTTCGGTTAATTATTGGAGTCCAACGAGTGTTTTGCTTATTTTGTTCTTCTCTTTGTTTCTGGATAAAATTTTATAAAAAAAATCCTGACTTGGGCTTTGGTTTGAGTTTTATTTTCAAAATTATGTTGTTTTTTTTTTAATTATATTTTTGTTGGGCGTGCTTGAAGATTATAGTTTCACGTACAGAATAACTTTTTTGGATTTGAGTTGGGAACTTTGGTTGATACAGCCCATGGAGACTATTATTAGTGTATCATATATTTGGATTTCTTTCTTCTTTTGTTGAAAGCTAAGTTAGGGTTTAATTTAATGAGATTTAGGACCAGGAGAACTGGTTCACCTGCTTGATTCTGTCTTTTGAGTTCCGGTTGATGGTAAATTGCTTATATGGATGATGAAATTTGATTGTTAGGGTAAGGAGAAGTACTATTTGGGAAGTGCCTTTTTTTCTTGCATTTTTTTTTTTATTTTGTTGTTTTAGTTTCTTTAGTTTAGTCGGGAATTGGGTTATTTAATTGCGCGCAGGGACTGCTGGACTGAAGGAGGGGTTTTGGATTTTTAGGGCCTGTTTGGCTGCAAGCAGGATTTAAACTAAAGATTAGTAAATCTCTGAATTCTCAAAATTCGTAAATCCACCCATCCCTTGCATTTAGTAAATCCGGGTTTAGGCCTGATCAAAGGCAAAATTGGATTTACTGAATAAAAAATTTCTTAAATCCATGGAACTTCTGCATTTTGCCATTTGGTTGGATTTAGTAAATCCAGTGATAAATTCTATTAAAATCCTCTATCTGACAGCCGCTTAGAAGATTTGTTTATGTAGTGGCGCTCTAGCTTGCAACCGCACTTAATTTGTCAACACGAAATCCTCTATATATTTGGCTCTTAAGTCCTATAACTTGTTGCTCTTAGCTAGTTGTGCAAAGAGTGAGCCTTAGTTCTATGTTACTAAACTTGTTTGAGAGACTATTGAAGTCACCCATCTATCAAGGCTAGTCACCAAAAGAATTCGACTAGTCACACTTGGTGCTCGTCAGCCAACCAAGACCAGTGAGTCTTAATCCAAAACTTGCTAGAAGTTCTAATTTAGAAGCCAGTCTTACTCTTTGCACAACTATATATGCTGATCTAAATTTTGTATTTTGTCTGTAATTACACCAATGGACAATTTTGCTCCCCCGATATTATCCCTCACTTTATCTATTTTGATGTCTGAAAGCGGCAACTCTCTTGACCCGCTAATGTCATGATCAAAGGATGGCTACATACTAAAGGCAAGCTTCACAAAAAAGAAAACCTTAGTCTTCAAGTGCCAATTTCATCATCAATGAAGATGTCAGATTATAAGTATGAATTCTAACTTTAGCTTCAAGGTAGCATTTTCCAAAAGGATGACTAGATAAAGAAGTTCGATTTCTCCAAGCAAAGTTTTGTAAACCAATAAAAAAAATAGAGAAGTAATATTTATACTTAGTATTATAATACAAGCAATTTCTAAAGAAAATAATATTTATTTTTTATAAAGATTCAAACTTATGAATAAGTTTTTATAATTCTTCTTTTAGCAATTGTATACCAAGTAAAGAAAGGGCTTATAATTTTAGTTGGAATTTTCCATAGGATATGACGGGCCCTAAAAGATTAAAATATACCTAGAATGGACTGAATGAGGGGCTATTTAAAAATTTAGGGAAGGGTATCCCAATCTTTATCTCCAATATACCTCGTGGTTGTCAACAATAAACATTGTAGCTTGCACCTTTCTTAGATCAAAATGCAACTCACGATGCCGCCCTAGGTTGACTAGACAAATCTCCTTAGAATGAGGCTATCTTGAGCAATCAATAGTGGCACAACAGTGGCTGTCACTAGCAATATCACCTATTAATGTTTCTAGTATTTTATGCTGACCACATTATCTATTTTGTCGCAATAATAACGTCAATAGATATGATTCAAAATGTTAATTGCTAGATTGACTAGAATAATTTTTAAAACATTTGTTATATCTAGTTTATTAACTTGTGGTCGTCTAAAAAGAAAACAATGACTCGTAATTTTCACGTATATATATTATTATCTTCAAGAGGAATATTTTGATTCAAACGGTCTATAAAATTTAAGTCATAATGGCTCGGTGAAGTCAAAATATTTTTGAAATATCAATCTCCTTATTTTGACTCCACCCAACCAATCCCTTTGCATATTGCTCACCATCTATGATGGGTCGATTTTGTTTGGTTTTATTTGGTACAAGTTATTTCAAATGCATTTATTCAATGTGGAGCCAATCTAACTCCAATTCTAGCGATTTGGGCATCTTTAAACTTAATGAGCATCTCAGATCTTCTATTAGGGTCATCACACTAATAATATCTTATTTATCCTTCAATTTGACCAATCTGAGTAAAATTGAGGTTTGATATGTCTTTTAAATTGATTCGAGGCAATGATTAGCGTAAAAAATTATGCATGATTAGGTAAAATTTTTTATGATCCCAATATTTATCCTTACCCAATGCACTTTTGTTTACGAGCTTCATGTGGCTTCAATAGGATTGATGTCATTTATTCATGATTATATTGCTGATGTCTTATTACAAGTTGATTTTTACTTTTAGGCCATTTCACTTATTTGCACTGATACTTTTAAATATTTCAATATCCCATCATATTATTGCGACATCCAAACGTCTCTCCTATTACATTCTTTTGAGGTAGCTCCGATTAACCTTCTGATCATACTTTTTATGGTCAGAATTGTATGATAGTTTGATAATATAAGATACAGTACTCAGAGCTGAGCAGATCTCATTTTATTTATGCTGGATATTGCATTAATTCAACATCTTAAACATTCTAAATGGTGAAAGAACTTAACGAATGATCAATTGCTCATTAGAGACGGGATTAGCAGGCCTTTTTTTTTAATTGGTAAATTAAAAAAAGGTGCAATTTTGAGAACTAACTTTCAAGTTTCTTTTTGTAATGCATTCAAGCTGCTGTTTTAAGTAATTTGACCCTTCACATTCAGCTTTTTGCTTTTTTTGAACTGGAGTAATCTAACTCTCTCCTGATAATACATTTGGCTTGCTGAAATTGCAGATTGAAATTCATTGATGAGGTTTAATCATCCATGCAAGGAATAGCTGTCTCCAAGCCAATGCCAATTTCATATTTCTCTCTTTCTTTCTTTGGCATGTTTCTCAACACATTATTAACTGTTGGTGATTGAGTATTCTCCAAAACTCTGTGCATCTTCAGTTAATGAAACATCACCTCAAAATTATTGATAAAAAGTGTTCCATTAAAGATGAAGAAGTTTTCTGGAGGTCTCATTTTAGTATCCTTGTTTGTGTTACTGCTTCTGAGATATGGAATGTTGGAAAATCCATTAGCAGAAATGTCTCTTCGTAGTCCTTTCTCTCAAAACAATTCTCAACATTTGCATTGGGTGGCTACTGGAGTAGATGAACCAGTAGTTCCAAATCCGAAGAATGAGTCGGAAATAATTTCAACTGGTTCCTTAATGTCCCATCTTCCCATACCGCAGAACCTTTCCGCTGAAGAACTACGGTCTCTTCAGACATGGAAAAATATGATTCACCTGGTTAATCATTCCGAAGGCCTTCCTCAGGCAGTTGAGGCTGTCAAAGAAGCTGTAACTGCATGGGAAGGTCTCATGGCATCCATTGAAGACGAAAGGCTATCTAGATCTGGAAATGGAAGTAAAAGCAAAAAGCTAAAAGAAAAACAGTGCCCCTATTCTGTCATAAGGATGAATGCTTCAGAGTTTTCTGATGGGGATTTTAGGTTCAAGATTCCTTGTGGACTAGTTCAGGGCTCATCCTTGACTGTCGTTGGTACTCCTGAAGGGCTTCTGGGAAATTTCAAGATTGATTTGGTGGGTACAGCTCTTCCAGGTGAACAAGATCCTCCCATAATCCTGCATTACAATGTTCGGCTTCATGGCGATAAAATTACAGAAAATCCAGTTATTGTTCAAAATACGTGGACTTTAGCTAATGACTGGGGTCCAGAAGAGCGCTGCCCTTCGCCAAATCCTGATAATAATAAGAAAGGTGCTACAACTGTGATCTGAGTTGAAGTTAGATTTGCTTACAAAGTGATCTTTTCTCTTTGCTCATATTTCTGAGGTTATTCTTTCATGCACAGTGGATGATTTAAATCAGTGCAGTAAAGTGGTCGGTGAAGATGACAATCAAATCTTTGCTTCAAAACTATCTTCCAATGCTTCAACACAGAACCTTTCGAAAGGCGAAGGTGCTAAACATAGGAGATATTTTCCTTTCAAGCAAGGATACCTTGCTATTTCTACACTGAGAATAGGGTCTGAAGGGATACAGATGAGCGTCAATGGGAAGCATATATCCTCTTTTGCTTTCCGTGAGGTACTTTTATCATAAATAACGATTATTTTTAAATATTTACATACTGAGAGCGCTTCCTAACTCTTCGTTTTGCCAACCTAGGCCTTGGAGCCTTGGCTTGTTAATGAAGTAAGGATTTTGGGAGACATTAAATTGTTATCAATCCTTGCTAGCGGCTTACCCACTTCTGAGGATTCTGAGCATGTCATTGACTTGGAATTACTCAAGTCTGCTCCTTTACCTATTCATAAAGGCGTTGATCTGTTCGTTGGTGTATTTTCTACTGCTAACAATTTTAAACAGAGAATGGCTGTTAGGAGAACTTGGATGCAATATCCTGATGTTCGTTCCGGTGTTGCTGCTGTGCGCTTTTTTGTTGGTCTGGTAAGCAATTAATGCTGCCATGCTGCCTAAGTTTAGTAATACTTGATACAAACTCGAATCCTTTATTATTATTATTATTAATTCTTCCTTTAGCTGCTTATGCATTTTCACTGGAGTTTGATCTTCACTCTAATCAGTAAATGCTTACTTTTCCTAATCTTAAACATCTCTGTGTTCAAAACTAAGTTCCTCAATGTAATTTATGGTCTTATAGGCATGTTTCAATAATAAGAATAATGCTAACATTGTACCATTTGAATATAGAACTGCATAATATTTATTCTGTGTGATCAAATAGTTTTCCGGTTGTGAATGTATGAAATTTTCTTACAGCACAAAAACCAACTTGTGAATGAAGAACTATGGAATGAGGCAAGGACTTATGGAGACATCCAGTTGATGCCTTTTGTGGATTACTATAGCTTGATTACCTTGAAGACTGTAGCCATCTGCATCTATGGGGTGAATTTTTTTTTTTAGTATTTTCTGGATTTGAACCTGCTTCGATTTTTAATATTGCTGAATGCTTCTCTTGTTTCTTCTTTTAGACAAACATAGTATCAGCTAAGTATGTTATGAAGACAGATGATGATGCTTTTGTCAGAATAGATGAGGTGCTTGCTTCCTTAAATAGGACAAATGTGATCCATGGATTGCTGTATGGGCGGATCACCAAAGACGATATACCGAACCGAAACCCTGACAGCAAGTGGTATATAAGCGTCGAGGTAGCTTTTTTCTTTCTGCTATACATATTTTTTTTACAAGTCTCATGTAGTATTACCAGAAGTTTCTAATATTTAGTTTTTTGCATAATGCTTTTCTGAAGCTAAAACTATCACTTATGGATGTTCTATGTATGGGGCATAGGGTGCATTAGCTTGATTCAGTTAAGGCTGTTTTGGTGTTGCGGTTGTTCAACTATAGATGGGGAGACTTATTTTGGCGAACTGGAGAAAGTTATATAATTTATATAAGGGAAATTTACATACATACCACTCAATTCTAATTTATTTACATATTGAACCCAAACATTTATGTTTGCGCTTAAAACTCCTTGGTGACTTAAATCCTTGCATGAATATGTGTATTTTGCTTTTAAAAAGATAGTGATGGTGGTGTTGTTTTTTATATGATGGTAAAAATTTGAGCGGTATGCATATAAATATAAATTTTTAGATTTTAGATATGTAAATGCATAACAATTATGTGATATTTATATAAATATATAGTTAATAGTGAATTTAAAGATAAATCTTCTATATTATAGATGTTTATATAGACTTTTTCTTAAATCTAGAAAAGCAAGAATAACCCTCAACCATAAGGCACATTTAGTTGAAAGGATCTAATGCTCTGCTTGTTTTCTTAAAAGGAATGGCCTGGTCAAAGGTATCCTCCTTGGGCACATGGACCTGGCTATGTGGTCTCCCAAGACATAGCTAATGCAGTCTACACTCAACATGAAAAGGGCCAATTAAAATAAAGGTTATATCTCTCTCTCTCTCTCTCTCTCTCTCTCTCTCTCTCTCTCTCTCTCTCTCTCTCTTTCTCTATTTTGACTATATCTGCTACTTTACTTTCAGTTAATGGTCACTATTTTTTATGTGATATGAAACATTTTGAGTGGTATAAATATAAAAACTAAAGCTTTGGTGTTAAACCTACAAATACATAGAAATAGGTTGGTATGTATGTAATGCCTCAAAATATTTTGACAACTAAACTGAACTGATAATATGTTCATGCACAGATGTTCAAACTGGAGGATGTGGCAATGGGCATATGGACAGATGATATGAAGAATTTAGGAATGGATGTTAAATATGTTAATGATGGGAGGATTCTTATTGAAGGATGTGAAGAAGGTTACCTTGTTGCCCATTACCAGCAACCCAGGCAGATGCTTTGCTTGTGGCAGAAACTCCAGGACACGAACCGAGCGAAATGCTGCGGCGACTGAAAGCATTCTTACATTGTTCAGAGTCTACGATGGCTTATTTGTATACTAACAAGCCGAAGAGCCTCGCCATCGAGCTTTCTCATCTTCGTGGCATCTGTATACTAACAGTCAGGAGAGACTGACCACAATTCAACTTTGGAGTCCGGCCACGAATCGATTGTGATGGCAGATGGACTCGAGCTAACTGGTTCTTTTTGTTTACCATTTGGTAGTTATTTTTTGTTTGGGTTGAAGCAGTAGATTTATAGAGTTTATGTTCAGAGTTTTGATGATTAGGCTTACTGATATAGATACTGGAAAGCAACTATGTAGTTGTTGGTGAGGGGCTGTTCATGCCAGAGGGGTTTCTTGCCTTGTTATGATAGTTTTTATATAGGAAGTGGAATGATATTTATCTATGATATGTGCAAACTCCACTTTTATTTATTTATTTATTTATGTTATTCTATTTATTTGAGTTCAAATAATATGACCCCTTGCATTGATGTTTCATGCAATTTCATATAATTGTGAAGGTGTTCTTATTTCATATTAGTGATTTATGCATGCTATGTCCAATGTTTTATTATTATTATTAAGGAAATAATAAAATAATATTGTGAACACTGGATCAAACATTATATTCAAGATTCAATTATTCACTTGGGTTGAACCGGAGGTTGAACTGGACAACTTAATAAATAGACAAATTATTTTTATATAATTTAAATAATAGATTTATATTATTTATATTGATTTAATAAATAATATTTTAGTTTTAGATTATAATTTTAAATATTTTGAACAAAAAAATTTAAAATAAGATAAGTGATATTTTTAATTTAAATATCTTGTTTCAGGTCATCCGATTAATATTAGAAGATTAAAATTAATAATTGAACGTATTTGTCTTTTGTGGTTCTAAGCTTTGACAGAACTCGTTGAATGATTGGTCGCGATGGAATCGATCAGACCGATTCGATTTTTAAAAGTCATTTCCAATCATAGACTCAAATAAAAATAGAGCTATTTCAAGTTTCAGCCATTCCATTCTCTGTGATCTTCATTCTCCACAGACTTGATTTTGTATAATTATAAAATATTTAATTTTTTTTATCGTCAAGAAATTTTCGAAATATAATATTAAGCTGGAATAAGTGAATTAATGACAATTAATCTTAATTTAACAAGCAGATATTTAGACGGCTTCGAGCTAAAAAAAATCTTTTTGAGCTTAATTTTCTTTTAACAAACAAATACGTCACCTTTTTTTTCTATTTTAGAACTGATAGGCGACCAACAAATTTTTATCAGTCAGCACTAATCTCGATGTAATCTTTTCAACATGAGACATTCAAACTTCGATTAAGAGTCATCCGGAGCTCCGATTTCAACAAAATTATAGTCAAACTGATCGGCTCGATAAGACGGACCTAATGATATAAAAATTAGTCCAATCCGAGTCAAATCAAGCCCGGATCAAATTATTAAATCACTCTTGAAAGATTTCCGAAGGCATTTGAAAGGTCAAACAGATGTCGAATCTAGCGAGTTCATAGTTGAATCAAGTGTTTCGACAATAAGAATCCAACGGGCCTAATATTGCCTAATTTCGACATCGTTAAGACAATCAAATGTCCATCAAACGTTATGTGATACAGGAAAGTTCTCGAGATCGTCCGATCAAAATGATTCATATTCATGCATTAATTGCATCCAGAACATTATAAATAGAGTTTTACTCTTCACATGAGAGAGAAGGTTGGAGAGAGAACTTGAGGACTTGAGAAAGCGCTCAAGTCCAACATCATCCTTGCCACCGTCGACCACAGCCGATCGTCGTCGACCGCGATTGACCTCTGTCGACCACCGCTGGTTACCGTAGACCACCACAAACAGTCATTGATTGTCGTCGACTACCGTTAACCAGACACCGTCAGTCAACGTTGCACCTTAGAAAATCTAATAACCATTTTCCCATATGTAGGATAAGGAGTCTCTGTAATCATTAACTTATAATATATTTTTATAACTTGGCCCCGTGGTTTTTTCACTTTAAGGGTTTTTCACGTAAAAACTTCGAGTATCATCACAGGTTGATTCACTTTCATTTGAGTGTGTGTTAAATCCTCGTGCAACACTAAGACGATAATTCATTCCTCTACTGCCGCGAATCTTTTAGCAAGCATCAAGAATAATTAAAAAAAATAACTAAAATTAAAAAAATGGGCGGCAGATGCCGCGTCATACAGAGAAGTACACGAAAATAAAACTTTAATACAAGCTAGAACGTAACGGCTGAACGAGCATTATTGACCGGAAGTGCATTTTAATTGAATATATATTACAAGACTCTCCATTATTTTTGTAAGATCTTATATATTTCGTATTAAATTAAAGGCCCTAAGTCAAAATACTTTATTTTCGTCTAATACAAATGCTGTTTTTTTTGGCCGGCTTTAAATGTATGACTTTTTTATGGTAATTTTCATTTTTCTATTTATCCAATTTTAACTTATTAATAAGCTACTAAAAACTAATCTGATGTTCCAAACGTCAGATCGTACCTAAAAAGCTGCCACCGCACCTAGCCAATAACGATGTGAAAAATGCTGATTTCAGTGGTTTGAAGTAGTTTTTTGAACAACCTGTCAAAGACGCAGTTTAACCTAACGGTTTTGGGTGTGTTTTCAAAACTCACCGCACCAAATAAGCTGCCCCCAAATGAGACCTTCATAATTGAGGAGTATGGGAGGACTTGTTCATAAATAATTTTTGGCGTAGCTGTAAATTAATATTTTTTAAAAATTCAATATCAAAACAAAATTTAGCTAAAAAATCCTGATAAATGTCTTTATAAATAATAAAATTTAGTGAAAATTGGCGTTTGATAAATTTTGCGTTGACAAATTACCTTCCGTTGTTGGCCACACGGCATAGCATTGGTTTTTTTTTTTTTTTTTTTTTGGTTGCATTTTTTGGAATTATTATGCAACATTTTATTTAAAAAAAAGGACAAAAAAGAAAGCTGAACATAATCGATGAAATATTATATTGATTTTGACATATTAACATACAAATTAACATTCCATTTGGCATTTAGTTAACTTGCTACGGGAGATTTGCATTAATAATAAGAAGCTTTATTGATTCGTCATATGTAAAAATAAGTTAGTAACCATAATCCAATTTGAAAATTAGCATATAACTACCCTTTTTTTTTTATAAAAAGTTCATGAGAACGTCTTGCACGAATTTCAAATGCATAATAAGCAATGGCATCCTAACTAATGTATGCTAATCACAAAGTTTATGTGATCTAATATGACTTTTGACACAACTAATTAAATTAACAACTTCTTGGATCTAATTGAGAATCTTTCAAATTTTAGTTTGCATATTCCGAATTTTATACAATATGGAGATAACAAGTTTACATGTACATGAAAAAGGTGATTGATTGTGTTAGAAGATTATGGGTGAGACATGTGTCGAAAGAGCCGAGCGAGATGGGAATATCTGAGATAAGAAGAAACTAACCGAAATAGAATTAGCCGGCAAACTGGTCCTTACTCAACTTAAGAGTTTTTGTCAACCTGAGAAATGTCCAATATGGATGATCGATCAATTTGGGAGCGAATCAGACAAATGGTTACTGACACTCAAAAGCTTGATTGAGGTTTGAAGCCGAGTAGCATATCCGACTGAAAGTCGCTAAAGGAGATTAACTGACCATAAAATTGTCAAGGGATAATTTGTCATTTCACAATTATTCTAGTTTCCTCTAAACAGCGAAAAAATAAACGTGGCAAGGGGTTAATGGAATTGCAAAGAAAGAAGGTGATTAAAAGGGAGAAGAGGAGAGTTGCTTCTTCTAAAGGAACAGAGGAGCGGTCGCTGAAGAGGCTTCTTCAAACACCCGCCCGTCCTGGCCAGAGTGAGGACAGGTTGCAGTGGACCCGTCGGCCCTGCCCAGGGCGAGGGCGACTGACGATCGCAGTAGCCCAAGAGCAGAGGTGGCCGCTGGAGATCGCAATAGCCCAGGAGCAGAGGTGGCAGCTGGCCCTTCGCTACTAACCCGGAGGAAAGAAGAGGAGGCCCCTAGCCGGAGATAAAGGTCTTCACATGATTGGGTCGAAGCTAGAGAGGCTCATGGGTATGAAAGGAATTCCTTTGGACTTTGGTTGGGGCAATAACTTGACATTTCTGTTAAATGCATGTGGCAATCAAGATAGAAGATGTCGAAGGTGGCGGGCCGTCGAGAGATGCAGTCGACTCACAACCTATTCTTTTCGTTGGGCCCTTTGATGCAATCGCTTCTTCTTTTATGTCGATCGACGAAGAAAGAAGCTCCCAGTAGAAACATACCATACCCTAAACCCGAGTCGATGACGTTCCAATCTCATCTAATTATTGCATAGCAAGTTGAGGGAGAGAGAATGGGCCCTGAGGGAGCTTAGAGGGGGCACAACTAAAGGTCCTTCTTCCGACATGTTAGATGAGCCGATATTCGCTTCTTCGTTGAATGCTTGGCCTGATTTCGCTCACCTGGCTTTGTTTGAGAGGGCTAGGGAGGTTGAACCTCCTGTCACTTCAGCCGGTTCTACTTCGAAGGGTTCTGCTTCTTCTTCAAGTTTTGAATCTTTGTCATCTTCGAAAAGGGGGACCGTCCTTCGAGAAGGGAAAAAGCAAGTGAAGGCTATTAACGCTCCGACCCTTCCTTCGTTGACTCACTGGATGTTTCAAAAGACTGGCATCCCTTATTGGCCGACACCCAACACATGTCGTCTCTTTTGGCGAAAATGATTTGGTCTTTGTCATTTTCGATGGAGCTCAAGGGGCACTATTTGAGAAACTTCTCAAGTGCGCTGCTTGATCTCACCATTAGGACTTGCTTTTCTGAAAAAAATGAATTCGTTGAGGACAGCTGAGGAGAGCTTGTTCCGATGAAGAAGTTGTCTGCTTGCCGAGTGATATCAAGTGGGCTTGCGATGAACGAGACTTTGTAAGCTGCAGCAATCCGAACAAAAGGAGGAGTAGCTGAAGAAAGAGGTCATTGAACTTAAGAGAAAATTGCAGTCGCTCGTTCCTCGAGAGGAGTTGGCGGAACAACTTTGGCTAAGAATCAAGTATGTTACCCAGCGGTACGTTCACCATGATTTGGTCGACCTGAAGTTTTCTGACCCATCCGAGTTTAGTGTCTTGATCCCCAATCATCTTGTTGATATCTCGGAGGAGGAGGATGGCTTGGGGGGTGGGAGAAAATCTTTGTGTGGCCACTTGAAGACCAATCAGTTACGTCGTACCTTTTTTTTATTACCTGAAATTTTGTTAATATTATACAAGAAGATTTGTAACTCTTCCCTTATATTAATATAAGGAAACTTTTTGCTCTTCCTAAAAAAAAAACTTTTTGTTTTACCTGAGTCAGCCCATGAATTCTGAGAAACAAATTAATCACAGTGTTTTTGTCAGTTTCACTTTTGTTTCCTCCGATTGCTTGCGTTGTGTCATCTTTTTCAGTGGGTTTCAGTCTCGATTGATCTTTTATCCCGGCACGAATCTTGTCGTTATTTGGGAGAGTGATGAACAGTATTTTCGGTGACGACTTTGCCCTATTTTGTGGATCTTGTCGCCAGCAGGGAGAGAGCCGCTTTGGAGTTTTGGCCTATCTCGAGTTTAGAGGCACGATTTCTCATGCTTTGCGTTAAATTATCAGTCGATCGCTTATCTCGGAGGGAAACTTTATACTCTCAGTCATTCATTATCTTGAAGATTCATGCTTGTAGTTCTTGTGCATGCAAGTGTGATCCACAAACAAATTTCGGTTCAACATTACTCTAATAATTTTTTAACAATCAAACCATAGTCAATAAATGCCGTTTAGCAAATGCAAAATAAAATTTTCAAAATCGAGAATGTGCGCGACACAACCGAATGCCTTTGTATTATGTTTGGAACAACCATACAAAACAAAATTGATGAAATTATAAAATTAAATATAACTTATCGTGCACTCATACACATTTGTTATGGTGACAAATTATGTATCATGCATTTGGGCTTTTATCTGAATATTATATTTTTTAAGGAAACTAATAAACAAGCTTTGGAGTTAGAATTTTACACGAATCTTAATGCAAAATACAAGTAAATGAAACCATGCATACCTTCTTAAATTAAAATTACAAATCTAATTCATCCAAATAATAAAAAAAAAAAAGAATAAAAAATGTTACAACAAAATTAATTAGATTGATTTGAATAGTCATTAAATTTCCATTTTTACTTAACAACTATACAAATCAACTTGATCAAATTTACACCCAAATCTATTGGCAAACTTTCTGCTAAACAAATAAAAAAAAATTAAAAATTAAAATACGAAAATAATAAAATGAACAGATGATAATAACCGGAAGAAAAATGAATTAGCAAAAGCTGCTCTCTGCCAACTTAACAAAATCATCAAATCCTATGAGCCCATCTCCATCCTCGTCATATAAATCAATCATCTTCTTGCATGAATCCAACTCTAACCCTCCTCCTCTAAATCCCAATTTACAGAAAGCTCTCCGCAACTCCTCTGCATTCACAAAGCCGTCGCCATTATCGTCAAAAACAGAGAAAGCTTCCTTTGCTTCTTCCAAGCTGGGTTCTTGATCCTGAAACAGAGCTGAAATTTCTTCTGCCTTCCATGCCGTCTTCTTCATGAATTCATTGTCATGGAAAGGGAGGCCTAAGGTTTCCATTACTTTAGTTATGTCTTCTGTGCTGATGCTGATTTGATCCTCTGTTTTGGGTTCTGCTCTGTTCTCCGATCTGCTTCGAATGTTCTTTGAAGGCGATGTGAGAAAAGATAGGATTTTTGAACAGAGTTTTCGAGAAAAAGTGAGGAGGAAGAACATTGACTCTAAGCCGAAGAACCATAAATTAACCTCTGCAGTTAGCTTCTCCATTATGTCTTGCTCTTCTTCTTCTTCTTCTTCTTCTTCTTCGTTTTTGGTTAGCTTTCTTTGAAACGGGAGAAAGTGGTGGGTATTTTATAGAGGTTTTAAGGTTTTATTATTATTTTATCTCAAAGCGTGTGGATTCCTTTCCAACCTGCTCAGAATATATTTAAATAATCCACCATAAATCTACATTCTATATGTTTAATATATAAAATAAAATTTATATGATATTATTTGAGTAAGGTCTCAAAACAACCCCAACTATTTTTGAAAGTAATGATTTGATCTTCAATAAAGTGTTATTTACTACGTTTTATTTGTCATACTTCTTAATATCATATTCAGGATATTTTATTATACCGTATTTAGATATAAGTCGTCATACAACAGAGTTCACTGATGGCGGCGAGCAGGGGGTGATCGACGGTGGTCTGATGATAATATACACGTGACAATCGATGTGGTCAGAGGCTACGATAGCCAAGAATTATAGTCATGGGCTTCATCTTGTCTACAATCAGTTTAACTATAAATTTGTCAAAATCAAAGCTTGTCAAATTTGAATTTTAATTATTTATTATTAAAAAAATTCATCAAAATTTGACAACAAGCATAATTAGAAAACGTTAAGATAATTGAATTAATCATAAAATGAAATCTGTTAAAAAGTAGCTCAAATGTTCAGACCGTCATAAAATATTTCACAAAGATAATATAATAATCATTCTTAATTTTATCCATTCGACCTTTGGCCAAATATTTCACATAAAATTAAGAATTTAAGGTTGAGTCGGGTTCGAAAATAAATTTGTTTTTTGACAAGCATACGGCAACACCCCCACCAAACCTTGATTTATGGGTTCGTTGGCACCGCCCTGGCAAAAATTCAAGATAGCACGCAATATAAGCTTAAAATAAAAATTGTAATTTTATGATTAGAACATCGGAGATGATATATAAATTATTATATCATTTGGAAAAGAATGGTAATGAGAATACCTTCACGGATGTTCGATGATGAATTTTATAATTATTTTTCTTTTGTCCTGAATTGTTGATGGTGGTTGACTTGGACAGAAATTTTCGAACTTACATTTTTATAAAGCCTCATAAATTCGTACATGAAAAAAAAAATGAGAGCAACTCATTGAAGATTGTTGAATTTGATATGTCAGTGAATTACAACTTGTTGAGAAATTAGGGCAAATCAATGCATGAATCAACAAACAGAAGAAAAAGCCCACCGATTTAATGAGGTTCAGCAATCTACATACTCCCTCGGAAGCAAGAGCGGCGGCTTTCTAATTTCAAGAAAAAGCAACAAATAATATATATTTATATATATATATATATATAAAAGTAGTGTTCAATATATAATTACAAAATTATCCATGTGCCGTATCGCGGGGGCAAATCCCAACCCACTTAACGAAACTCTACCAATTGAACAAATGCTCCAGCTCCACTCCGCTTGCGAGCTTCGCTCACCCGCTCTGCTAGTTGGCTCTGTTCCGCTCCAACATTTGTCCCATTTTTTGTATATGAGTCATACCTATCACAACTAAGAAATATAGTGTAAGGCAGAAGAGAGAAAAAGAGAGAAAAATGCACAGTAATGAGCAATAATTAATTTTATCAATTAAACATTTCTCATAAAATGATTTTCTTATGTATAGATGAGAAAAAAAAGGGTGAAGTTATATGTTTGTCTCTGCTTCAATTGTGACGTTATAAGAAATTTTGAGTATTTTACATGTATAGGTCTACGACACGGTTACCCTTTGACTCGGCTAGCCGAACTAAGTGGGTCTTGATTCTGCAAGGCCTGCTCGTTCGACTATGCTGAATTGAGGTTGTCAGTTGGCCATTGATGGTTGGCAAGGTTGGCTCAATCGACTTAGCTTTCTCAAATAGTTGTTCTAATATGAATGCCAACCATTGGTTTCTGGATGAGAAGCTCCTGCTGGCAGAATGACACCAGATTATTGAGCAGATCATGAATAACTGTAAATCCTATAGATAACTCATTCATTGACGAGGGAGTCATTCAGGATGTTTATGGCCTGTGGGCTATGCTCTTGCCATTTTTTTGGCCCCTCATAAAGAAATTCAGTGTCCATTATACTTCAAGTGATGCTGAACTCTTTTCCTGAGTCAGGTTGCGATAATAGAGAGATGAAGGCATTTTCTTGGTTTAGGTGGTTTACAAGTCAGATAAGTGAATCCTTTGGTCTTCTACCAGTGCACGCTTCTTATTTGTACTTTTGTATCTCCTAAATCATTGGATCTCCTCGAGGTTCGTGTTGGTACATTCCCAATATACAAAGATATATATGAGTTATTTTATGAACATTTCAAGAAGAAAATATTTCAAAAAACTGATCTAATTGAAATGATTTATTAATGTTAGTAGTGATTTATAAATGCTATGATTTAATGTAATTAATATGAACTATGAAAATTAATTTTTATGGTAGAAAGTAAGGATTTTGATAGTTTTATATCACCCAAAGTCATCGCCCTCTCTCATTTCCCATTTCCCCTCCCCGGCCCTCTTCGAACCCTCTCGCCTGTCGCATTTCCCATTTCCCATTTCCCCTCCCCAGCCCTCCATCTGATTTTGCCCAAATCCATCACTCTGGTGACCGAACTCGCTGCGATACCATCGTGAGTGAAGGCAACGACAGGATCGGCGTCGTTAATTTGGGGAAGGCAACGGCGAGATCGCCATAGTGATACAACGTTCTCCTCCTTCCGCTCCTTCCGCTCCTTCCGCTCCGCTTCTACTCGAAACAATTGAGGAAGGTAAGCCTGTTCACCCCTTTATTACTCTTGCGACAAATTAGCTTTATCGTGTTTAAAGATGGGTCTGGATTTGCCATTGTTAAAATCTAGAATAATGAATGCTGTATGCATGCAAGGTGTTTGATGATTTGTTTCACCTTGATGTTGAATTGAATCAAGAAAAATAATTTGAATATTGATCAGTTAAAACTGATGCATGTAAACTATTGAAAAATAATTTTAATATTTAATAAAATAAAATAAAATAATATAAGACTCATATAATAAAATAAAGAAAGATGTACACACATACCACACAATTCTTTGGTATTCCCATATCAAACATCTGAAGTTGGATGACCTATGTGGAAAAAGATGTATTTCACTTTTAAAAATTAAGTAATAATGATGTTTCTCATGTGACACTAAAAATTTGAGCGTTATATTGTCTGCAACGCCACTCTGACCTGTAATTGTAAAGTAGTTTTTCAACTGATCACACAACATTCAATAGTGAACAAATGTCATGTAAGTGACATTTTTGCCAAATTCTTTAGAAAAATCTAAATCAACGTAGCCATTGACTTTATATGTAGTTCTTCTGAACTGCAAACAAACATATTTTGTTTCACTTTAATACATGAGATTCCATTGATGTTTTTTGCAATGCAAATTATTCAAATTACTCATGTAGATAGTTACCGCATCTGACAAGACTACACGAAAACATGCCATAACTTACATAAAAGATCCTCCCATTGCATGAAAATATAGAACTGGGAACATAACTCAATCTCATTATCTAACTATGAATATGGAGTTTTTTTTTAAAAAAAAATTATGAACACAAAATTGATGAAAGTCTGAAATGCATAGTTAAGGGAATACCAAGAAATCAAGTTATATCCAATCCATCAAACAAAAATTCAGAAGAATTTCAGGAATATCATGAGACCTAGTGGCAAAGCTTTATCTCAACCATCTGATCATTCATCTAAAAATAAGAAATATACAAGCATGCCAAATCTCAATTACTTGGTATACCACAACACAATATACATTGAGTTAATAATTAACAAACATAATAAAGTTTTAACATATTAATCTCCCTCATTCAACATATTCAACCCAACAGTTTCAATGGATTCATGAAGGTAGATTAACTTGGACTACAATATATAAAAGCTCATAGAAAGATGGTTTATTGAGCATAATATTAACAGTCATCAAATAATAAGCATCACTGGAATTATTTGCAAGCTATTCCATATACATGGGGGCTTATTATAGACATATTTGGTACAAATATCATGTTAGTATTCACATTATAGAAACCTGCCTGCGAAATCAGCTCTCCTGTTTTTCGTGTGAGATGACACCCATCAGCAACAAACTGCTGGAGCGGATCAAGAATGCTTTGTGTGAAGCGGAGAAGAGAACCATCTTTACAATAATTGGAGGGTTGGATTGAAAAGAATACTTATTACAAGTTAAAGATTTCAAAAGAAAATGAGATTAAAAGAAGTACCGCGAGCCGCTACATGCTCCATAAATAAATATAGACCACCCACCTTTAACACTCTCTTCACTTCTGCACTGCCATACATAAAAAGTCATAGGGTAGTTTACATACATACCACACAATTCTGATGTATTTACATGCCTAACACCTAAAACTTTTTTTGAAATTCAGAATAATGTGGAATACCTTTATTGATATGAAAAGAGGTTATAAATAGCTCTTATATGAATCATAGAATAGGAAAGACTAGAAAAAGTAAGTAACACGAAATAAATCTAATCTTCATAAATTCTAATAGGAATAAATTATTTCCTAACATAACCTCTAACACCCTCTCTCAAGTTGAAATATGGTTAAAAATCATGTTCAACTTCGATTTAAAAACATCAAACAATGAGTGAGGAAGATCTTGTGAGGTAGAACTTAAAGTCTTCATCCCGTACTGCGGTTGTCATTGAGTGCAGCTCCTTTACTGTTTGTAGGTAGACAAAAGACTCTTATAGGTAATGCTGTAAGGGAGTTTGAAGGAAAGTATACAAATGTGATTGTCTTTGATGGCAGTTCCTGCAGTGTCTGTAAATAGACGAAAAATTCCTATATGTAATGTTGTTGGGGAGTTTGCGAGAAAGCAGACAGCCTGCATGAACAACTGACTTCTAGTTGATTGTGGTTGTATTTGATTACAGTTGCCTTTGACGACAGCTCCCACACTGTCTGTAGGTAGGTGGAAGGCTCCTACATGTAATGCGACAAAAGAGATTGTCGGGAAGTAGACAACTAATAGGAAAAACTGCAAGGTATGACTTGTAGAAAAAAACAAGGAAACACTTCAGAGGTATGTCTTGCTGCAGGAAAAAGGCTCTAGAGAAAAGTCTGATGCTGGAAAAGCTCCGGAGGGGGGTTTGCTGTAGAAAAAATTCTAAAGGAAAGCCAACTATAGGAAAAAATTTCTGGAAGAGGCCTGCTGCAGGAAAAAGTTTCGGAGGAGGCCTGCTGCAAAAAGCTCTGGAGGAGGGTCTGATACAAAAAAAACCTTAGAAGGAGGGCCTGATGCAGGAAAAAGTTTCAGAAGGTCTGCTGCAGGAAGAATTTCGGTGGATAACCTAATGTAGGAAAAAGTTTCAGAGAAAGGTCTGATGAAGTAAAAGACTCTGGAGGAGGGCGTTGATGCAAGAAGAATTTTGGTGGACTTACTGCAGGAAAAACTTCAGAGAGGGGTCTGATACAGGAAAAAGCTCTGGATGAGAGGGTTCATATGACTGTACGGATTTGAAAGGCTCCTGTGAAAGACATAAAAGAACAAGTTTGGCCTCAACATAACTCATAAGTATGTCATTGTAATCAAGACAATCTAGGTTGTTTTCTCATTTCATGTGCTTTGGGAAGACAATTGAGTGCACCACTGCCTGCCTCCAAGCTGCATGCTTAGGGTCATCTTCAAATGAGACAACCTCTATCTTATATAACATCCCCATCAATGCAACAACAATGCTAATCATCTGTAGTTGCATCACATATAGTGAAAGCCCTCCAACTATCAATGCCAGTCGTAAATTTCTATTCCCCGCTTGCTTCAATGGCCTCCCTAACTTCATTAAAGTTGAATTCACCTCTTTTTGCTCCCTCTCGATCCTCTCCAAAAGCTTGACCGGCACGAACCTTATCCCCTCCCCAAACTCCAAATCCGAGAAATCCAACATTAAAGGTCTGTGACTCCCATCAACAATACTTCTGGCAAGTGATTCAACGGAGGAGGAAAAGCCTTAAATGAGTCATGGAATAGGAAAGACAAGAAAAAGAAAATAATAGGAAATGAAAGATATAATACCTAATAACTACAATTAATCAATTGATAATAGTTATTTGGAGATTAAAGAACACCATAAAATAAAAAAAGACTAAAATAAGATAGAAAATAAATCCAATCTAAGAAAATAAGTCTAAAAGAGAAAATGAAATATTAGAAAATAAATCTAATCCTTACAACTTCTAATAGGAATAAATTATTTCCTAACATAACTTCTAATACACCACCATAAGTTGAAACATGGTTGAAAATCATGTTCAACTTGGATTTGAAAATATTAAATAATAGGCGAGGAAGATCTTGTGAGGTAGAACTTGAATTCTTCATCCCGTACTGCGGTTCTCATTAACTGTAGTTCCTTTAGTGTCTGCAGGTAGACGGAAGACTCCTATAGGTAATGTTGTAGGGGAGTTTGCAGAGAAGTAGTCAAATACATATGTCTTTGACTGCAATTCTTGCAATTTCTATAAGTAGTAAGAGAGTTTGCAGGGAAGTAAACAACTTGTAGGAAAAACTGACTTATGGTCGACCGCGGTTGTCTTTTTTACTGCATTTTCTGCAGTGTTTGTAATTAGGTGAAAAACTCATACAGATGATGCGACAGAGAAGTTTGTAGGGAAGTAGACAATTAATAGAAAAAGTTGCAGGGTATGACTTGTAGAAAAAAATAAGGAAAAACACCGGAGGGTCTGATGCTGGAAAGGTTTCGGAGGAAGGTATGATGTCGGAAAAGCCTTGGAGGAGGGTCTAATGCTGGAAAAGCTGCGGAGGAGGGTTTGCTGCAGGAAACGCTCTGGAGGAACGCCTGTTGCAAGAAAAAGTTTTGGAAGAGGTATGTTGCAGGAAAACATTCCAAAGGAAACCAGCTGCAAGAAAAACTCTGAAGTAGGGCCTGATACAAAAAAAAAAGCTTCGAAGGAGGGACTGATGCAGGAAAAAGTCCCGGAGGGCCTGTTGCAGTAAGAAGAACCCCATGTAGGAAAAAAGTTTCTGAGGGTCTAATAAAGGAAAAAAGGAAAAGGCTCAGGAGGTGGGGCTGTTGCAGAAAGAATTATGGTGGAGGACCTACTACAAGAAAAGATTCAGAGAAGGGTCTGATACACGAAAAAACTCTGGAGGTGGGGTTCCATATGGCTGGTAGAGATTTGAAAGGCTCCTGCGAAAGACATGAAAGAACAAGCTTGGCGTCAACATAACTCATAAGTATGCAATTGTAATAAAGCCAATCTATGTTGGTTTCTCATTTCATGTGTTTTAGGAAGGCAATTGAGTGCACCACTGCCTGTCTCCAGGCTTCATACATAGGGGCATCTTCAAATGAGACAACCTATCCTTTATACTATCTCCATCAAAGCAACAACAATGTTAATCATTTGTAGTTGCATCACATATGGTGATAGCCCTCCAACTATCAATGCCAATCGTTGTTTTCTAATCCCTGCCCGTTCCAATGGCCTCCCCAATGTCATTAAAGCCAAATTCACCTCTTTCGGCTCTCTCTCAATTCTCTCCAGAAGCTTATCAGCACGAACCTTATCCTCTCCTCGAACTCCAAATCAGAAAAATCCAAAGTTAAAAGTCTGTGACTCCCATCAACAATGCTTATGGCAAGAGATTTATTCGGAATGGAGCCGGGGAGGAAAGCCTGGAAGATAATAACAACGAAGAAAAATGTTGCAACAACCAAAATCTATTGGAGGAAGTCGTCCGTCTCGAAAAAAGGAAGCCAACAAGTCTGGATCTTGGTCAGTGGAAGAACGAATGACATAATAGGCTCACGAGCTGAGTAGTGATGTTTGCTTTAGTGAGACGTTCTTTTCCACAAAACCCATACGGAGAAAGAAAACCGAGGGAATGCATACCAAGCACAAGTGCAAATCAATGCAATTATGAAAAAGTTGTCATGGGAATTCCGATTGCAGGGAAGAGTCCCGACAATGGAGACAATCAGTGAGACGATTCCTGTTGCAGGGAGAAGCCAAACAGAGGCCTGAAGAGGAAGTTTCGTATATGACAGAGCAGTTCCAGCTTGATCTGGAAGAGGAGATTCGGCTCAGATAAAAGGAGAACAGTGTCTGGGGGGCCTACAACGGCTTTCAACTGCAGTAAAATTTTCTAGCCAACAGAAAGGAGTTCCGGCGGTAGGGACCTACAAGGGGGAGAGTTCTGACGGCTAGCCGACTGCATGGGAAAGGAGTCGGCGGCGGGAAAGGTTGTAGGATTGAGTTCCAGCAGGAAAGACTGCAAAAAGGAATTACGGGGCGGGAAAGGTTGTAGGATTGAGTTCCAGCAGGAAAAACTGCAAAAAGGAATTACGTGGCGGGAAAGGCTCTAGGAGGAAATTACAACGGCGGGGCCTACAGGGAAAAGAAGTTACTGATAGAAAAACTGAAAAAAAAAGGAGGCAAAGGAAGGGCATGCAACACGACAAAGTTTGTCGGTTGCATAGAATATGAAATTTCTGGCGATAGGAGACTCTGCGTTTTTTTTTCTGGCTCTGATACTATGTTGAAATTCAGAATAATGTTAAATATCTTTATTGATATGAATGAGGGTTATTTATAACCCTTAAATGAATCATAGAATAGGAAAGACAAGAAAAAGGAAATAACAACAAATGAAATATATAACACCTAATCTCTCCAATTAATGAATTCATAATAATTATTATGAGATAAAGGAAGCAACATAAAATAGGAAAGACTAAAATAGTAAATGAAATAAATCCAATCCAAAAAAATAAATCTAAAATAGGAAAAAAAATATTAAGAAATAAATCTAATCCTCATAACTTATAATAAGAATAAATTATTTTCTAATATAACTTCTAACAACTTTCATATTTACATGCATATCACTTAAATCTTTCACATCACATCAGCAATACCATCATCACTATCTTTTTTAAAATTGAAATACACATTTTCATACATTGATTTATGAAATCAAAGTGTTATAAGTGTAAATATAAAACTTTTGGTATTAGATATGTAAAAACAAAAAAAAAAAAATCATGTGGTATGTAGTAAATTATAGATTTAACATGAATCTTCTAGTTAATATTGATGAAAATTTTCTTCTGCTTTAAAAATGAATGCAAAGCAAAGTAGCAGAAACAAGAGAGAATAGTGGAACAGAATCTGCCAGACAATATGTTGGCACCATTACCTACAAAGAGCATTTACATACATGTCACCCAATTATTATACATTTACATATCTAACACTTAAACTTTACTTTTTACAATTATACCCACCCAAATCTTTCATATCACGTGAAAAATAATAATGCCTGATTAACTTTTAAAAAGTGAATTACACCTTTTTCTCATGTATAGATAAGGTGTCAAGTATGTAAAAAAGGAAATCTGATACCTTGCAATGTCAAATTGACATCCTCAACAGAACATAATACCAGTGTACCAATAACAGCATCCATGGAACCATCTTCCACAGGTAAATCTTCTCCAACCTACAAGCATATAGGACTACTGATGTGAGTAAATAAGAGAGTAAATAGGAGAGAAGTCTTTGATTTAAATTCATCAATCAATTAATATAATCACTGTATATAGAAATAGGACGACACAAATAAGATCAAATATTTTGAAATCAAATATAATCCTATCTATGTATATGAATAATTTAAAATCATATTCAACCAAAATGATAAACAATGTTAATTTCAATTAAAACAACTAATTAAAAAAAAGAAAGTTAACCTTAATTTATTGTGTTGTTTTATTGCTTTATATATATATATATTCTTTCACTATGAGAAACAAATAAATGACATGGATTGAAATCTTATGCTAAAAAGGTTTTTGACTAGCATCTAACAAGGAAAAAAAATCATCAGTACAAAATATATCGAATCGAAAAGCAATATTCAATCCACTAAAGTGCTACAAAATAAAATGAAATAAATTTTATCAATGCAATGTAAAATAATGTTGATAGAGATGATGAGTCAATTCTCTATATGATCAATAGGACTAATTACATTAAGTTACACAACAAAATTCCTCATAGGAAATCAAAATCTAATAAACAATTATCTCTCATAACTTTTTTGCTAAATAGAAAGCATAAAAATGATTTTATATGCCCTAGACTATAAAAAATAAATTTAATTGGAATGGGACAGTTTTTCACAGTTTACGAGTTTTGTTGCATTCATAAAATAAATGCAACAATGGACAAAGTTTTTGGTTCAAAATAAAGGTAAAAAATAGTCACTATACTAAAGAATGTTTATAAGAGGTGGCCTCAAATCTTAGCCCAAATAGATTTGAGGAGTCCAGGAATTAAATTTAACATATTAGATTGCTAATATTAAAATTGCATCATACAAATAGCTTAAAGGCCATTTTGAACTTTTTTCTCACAAACATATAATTTGAAGAAAATTCAAAAAAAAAAACAAATTTAACATATTCTGAATTAATGCAGCCAAAGTTATCAACAAAAGTAACAAACTATCCATGTAACTTTTTATGGTTTTATGTGTCATTAGGTTACAATGATGATGCCTTATGACATCATATTTCATACAAATTCAAGAAGTTCACCCCCAAAGAAGATTAAGCGATGAGCCAAGTCATTCAGAGGATAATTTCTAAAAAACCTACCCAATCAACTTTGAATCATAAAATCCGATCTCAAAATTTCTACTTTGAAACCCCAACTTACCCCTTCCATAAAAGTAAAGCTTGTTGGTTGCAAGCCAACCGCTAATGCTGCAACACGAGCATATTTCTCCATTTGTTTATTCGGATCAACACCGATAACATGAAGATCGTTGGCATGCGCATAGTACTTGAAATTAGGGCCCGCACCTACACCAAGCTCTAATACTTTCTTACAAGTTCCTTTAAATTTGCCAAAGAGATCTGTTTTAAAGCCTGCAACCTTCAACAAAGTAAAAGAGAGCATCTGAATTGTAGAGTAAAATACAGCACAAACTGCAATATGATATGCAATATCAAGGCTTTACTTTTATCCCGTTTTTACTATTGTATGTAGTAAGCATTGCTGCTGCAAATAAATATTTTTGTTAAAGGACAATGTCAAAGGAAAGTATGAGATAGTTATGGGTGCTATAAATGTAAATAGAAAAATTTTAGTGTGAGATATGTAATATGGAAAGTTTTAAGTGTTATGTATATAAATCCCCCTTTTCTAGCACAGCTTAGTTTATAATTTATTCAATAGTAAGACATCATATATTTATTTGTTAGGCTAGATTACTTTATACCTCTCTTGTTTGATTTTTCAAACAACATTCTCCACTTTATGTCTATGTAATTCATTCTCCAAGCTTCAGTTACATGAAGTCGCAAAAGTCATGTCTATGCCAGCATTTGACAGAGTTCAAGCTTAAACTTATGCTAATCATGAAAAATACTCATCATATTGATTTAAGTGAGCCAAGTATAGGCAAGCATACTCATCATATTGATTTAAGCGATCAAGTATAGGCAAGCATGATCATATATAGTTTTAAGCAAGAGAAGAATGGACATATACTTGAATATTCAGCTTGAGCGTGCGCTAAAAAACTTTTAATGTAAATTGATAGGAATATAGAAAACAATTCTCAACTTTATCGGGGCTTAGGATCAATTAAAAACTAAACCATAATATGCAATAACGGCATCGTACAAATTCAAGATAAATTGGAACAAAATCTAAATGGAAGCACACTCAAAGTAAACCAAAAAAGAACACAGGAATTTAACGTAGAAACACCCGAGAATGAGAAAGAAATACGGAGCTACACTACTAGAAAAAATTCCCTATGAAATCAAAGAATTTTATAGAGAATTCACGCCAATTTCCTCTCTACACACAAGTAAACTTAATGAAATCGCGCCACTAAGCGCTCTGGAAGCAGGCGTCGCGCCACTAAGCGCTCTGGAAGCAGGCGCGCATGTAGTGGGATCCTAATCGCCCATAAGGGAGTGTAGGAGCGCCCCTAGCTCCGTGAGCAACGCCCATAGCCCGGTGTCTTGGGGACGGGCACTCTGTTTGAGAAGAAAGTAGCGCCAGTGTGGGCGCTGGTGCACCCGAATACCTGCTGCTCGCTGGTGTTCCAACCAGGCTCCACGACACAACATAAACAAGCAACATCAAGACAAATGCCAGCCATTTTGAAAAACTCCTGGGTGGAGACTTTGATATTAGTTTGAATCAAGGTATTTGATCTGATAGATATCATTCATTGCTCCACATCCTTCTGTCCTTAAATTTTCCCAATCTTATTCCAATCTGGCATAGAAGAGGTGGTGTCGGCTATACTTGAGAAGGATTGCAGATCATAAAAAAAACTAAAAAAAAAACAGATAGAAGATGGGAAAATTGAACTGACCTCAGCTTCATAAGACTTCATACCTTCCTCCATAGCCTTAGCAAACAATTCCTCATACCAATCAGGCCTCGCAGCACGAAACTTCTCCTTCTCCTTGGAACCCTAATGCATAGAAATTGACGACTACTGTTCAGCACACGGACAAATGGTTAAGTACCTCTTATGGTCTTAAGAAAATTTTTCACCTTCGCTTCAAGGGCTAAGCTGTTCCCCGCTCTTACGTAAAGAGGAAGCAGAGCCGCCGCCGCCACTGAAGCCTCGAGAAGATGTCTTCTTCCGCAAGGACAGCATCTGATAGTGCAAGGCAAGCTCTGGAGCAACGCGGCATGTTTTTCTGCTGAAGCGTTCGGTTCCCTGTTGAGGTTGCTCGCCTGCGAGAGTTTCGAGGAAGTTAAGCGACGTGATGATAGATAATGCTCGGAAAGGGGAGTATGCGCGACACCGCAGGCGACTCCAGAGGGCAGCATTTTCCGGCCGTATTGATCTTACAGGTATGGACCATTCATTTTGCTGCCCTACCATTTCTAGCCTCTGAATTTTCCAGAGAAATGAGCTTCTTTTAAAGTGTGGTTATTTATTCAGGGATGGTTTGGCCATGTGGCTTGGCTCCTTTCATTTGAGAAGAAAGTCGGTCGTGGGAGTTTTTTGTTCCTTAACCTATCATGAAGAAGAGTTCTAAAATTACTCCATCAGAAGGGGAGTCCTAGAGCTGTTTGTCGTAGGGTGGTGTCCTCGAGCTGTTGGCTCCTTCGGTGGAGTCCTGGAGCAGTCGCGCTGGGGAGTGGTGTCCTGAAGTTGTTTGCCCCGGGTGGAGTCTTGCAGCTGTTCATCCCATGGTGGAGTCTTGAAGTTGTTTGCCTTGGAGTGGTGTCCTGGAGCTGTTCACCCCGGGGTGGAGTCATGGAGTTGTTCGCTCCGGGGTGGATAGTTCTCTCTGAAGAGTTTTTCCTTGGTGCTACTCGTCTTCTTATTTATGGCACGATTTATGCTCACCACACCTTAAAAGATGTTGAATCCAAATATATCTAGTAGATCGTACCCAATGAATGAAATGCTAGACTGAGGAAAGATGATTGAGGGTCTGTTTGGGGCAGCTGCAGTTTAGCTAGCTTATCCAGATAAGCTGTTTATCTCGATAAGCTGCTGATAAGCAGCTGATCCGGAGAAACTGTCTGACTGTTTGGTTTGTGCATTTGAAAAACAACCGTTTTTGGATAAATCACCATTCTGCCTCTGAAATGAAATTATAAACAGATACTCATTTTAAGAAAGCATAATTAATAGTTGACATCCTTAATGAAATAAAATTATATGTAGATACCCATTTGTCGGTGAGAAATTGTGGCAGCCAAAGGCATTAATTGAATTTGCTTTTAAAAAAAAAATTATACCTTCAGAAAAGATGCTTTGGTGAGACTTCGGATTTCTATGAGATGAGGAGGAAGGAGACGAAACGAACGTGTTTCTGTCGAGAGAGGGGGCAGGTCTCGTGAGGGAGGCGAGGCCAAGCTCTATTTGGCACAGAGAGGAGAGGAGACGAGCGGGGCTTTGGTGCGGCAAGGAGTTGAGCGAGAGGTCTTCGTCGTTGAGAGGAGAGGCGAGCAGAGGGGGGGGGGGGGGGGGGACTGATGAGCTAGGGCAGACGAGTGAGGTCTCGGTCGTGCACGAGAAGGAAGCAGGCGAGCGTGAGATGACAGACGAGCACTACGGGGCCACATATGTCTTTCGCTTAAACAAAACGCGGATCGCGGGGTCCTACCTGCGATTCACGTTTAATACAAACCTGCGAACGTCGTTTTTAAAAACGTCTCCAAAACAGGAAAAAATATTGCACCTGGACTCCGCACGTAGAGTTAAGCGCGGAGTCCAATGAAATCACGTCACGTGGAGATGTAAAAAAAATCATCCTGGTAACACATGAATATTCTTCCCATGTTATTCTGTGTTATTCATGTATTATTCTATATTATTCAGGTTTTATTGTGTTATGGGAATATTCCCGGTATTATAATAACACAATAACAGATCAACAACACTTGATAACACATGAACAACACAATAACACTTGAATAACACAGGGGAATATTTTCTTGTGTTACAGGACAAAGTTTATTTTATTTTTCTGTCACCGTCACGTGACGTGATTTCATTCGACTCCGCACATAGAGTAACTCTACGTAACACATTATCCAAACAGCCAGTGGCGTTCTTAAAACACCACCACTGTGAATAAGCTCCCTCAGCTTGCCACGGGATCCATGCAGGCTATTTTTGTGCATACACTAACAATGCAAGTTGAGCTAAATTAAAAGTGATTTAGTTTGAGTTCAAATAATCTTGATTCAAACACTTTAACTTTATTTGGAATATTCTGATTATTAATTGAATTATCTTGAATTTGACATGTTTATGCTCACATCTAGTGGATTGAGAGAAGGGGGGGGAATCTATTGAACTCAATAACATTTAATGCCAAGGTTGTTGAGATATATAAACATTGAAATGATAGTCCATAATTGAATAAATCAACTCAAACCTTGGAATTTATGCTAAATTACTATCCCAAGTGTGTTATTGTCCAACTAATATACCTTAATTTGTGTTACCATTTAATAATTATTATTTTAACAATTGACAGATAACAAACTAATTATATACCATTAAGAAGAAAAAAAAATAATTATAGGACTTGAAATATATAGTGAATTATTATAATTGGCATAGACCCCATTCTTTTTCCTTTTTAGGATTTTGCATGTAAAAATTTTGGCTCATTATATTTCGGTTATTTATTTATTTTTATGTGCAATGAATGCACATGCAATGTTGAAATATTAATCTCTAATTCTGTCGTTTCTAGTATTCTAATATGTAATAACAATAATAGCATTATTATTATTATTATATAACATAGATTTAATACAGATAACCTTAGTTGGATTAGCTTGATTAATATAGTTTATACAACATTGTCTAAGAGGATTTACATGCATGCCGCATAATTTTAATACATTTATACAATAAACACATAAATTTAATATTCATTTTTTTTTTAAATATTTTTATAATCATATCAAAACATTCTTTTATATTTAAAAATTAACAATAATAACAATTTGGTGTGGTATTAAAAATTTAATATCTCTATAAATAAATATTCAATTTTAAATGTTGCATGTATAAATATATAACAATTTTTAGCCACATACTTTTAATTCCAAGTAGGGCTGCCAAAACCGCTCGTTGTTCACGTATAGCTCGTGTTCGGCTCGTTAAGAAGCTTGGGGTTTATTGGTTCGCTAAGTTAAGAAGCCGAACACAAACACTTTTTTTGTGCTCGACATATTAACTAACCAAACACGAACAAGGATTTATTTGTTCGTTATATATATATATATTGATGACTAGTATTTTTAAAAATTTTAATTAATTACAAATCCACAAAGATTTATAATGAATTAAAATTTTTAATTAAAAAATAGATTAAAAATATTTTAAATTGTATTTAAATGATGTTTTAATATAAACAATAAGATTCAAATCTTGACCTAATACTTAACATTTTCTATGACTGCATGATTTGGGTTCTCAAAACGACACTTTGTTCAAGAACAGCTCGTGTTCGACTCGCTAAACAAACGAGCTGAATATGAACACATTTTTTTATGTTTGAAATATAAAAGAGCTGGACATGAATAATAATAATTTTTAACGAACATAACACTACCAAGCCTCCTTTACACCCTTAATTCCAAACAAATATTACGTCTGGAGTTCAATGAAATCACGCCACGTGGAGGTGACAAAAAAATAAAAAAAAATCATTTTAGCACAAGAGAATATTCCCCTCGTGTTATTTTGCGTTATTCATATATTATTTTGATGATATTCATGTATTATTATGTTATGAAAATATTCCTGATGTTATAATTACACAACAACACATCAATACAACCGCAATAACACCTGAACAACGCGGAATAACACGAGATGAATATTCTCATATGTTACCGAACATGATCATAAGATAACGAGTTATTTTTTTATGTTAGCTCCACGTGTAGGTGTTTCATTGGACTCCAAACTAACTGAATTTTTACTTAATTCCCAAGATTTTTAAGGGGAAATTGGTAAAGTAAAATTTAATTTTAGTAAGTAATGCGAAAATCTCCCCAATGCGCATTTCCGGGCAGTAAGTGCGAAAACACAAAATTGACGAACGAGAAGCCCTAATCGTCATCGCTTCTCACGGTAGTTCTTGCTTGCTTGGATCTGTCTGAAGAAGCCATTTCCTGTGGTTCGTCTATGTGATAGATTCATATTTCGGTCTCTAAAGGTGAGATTTCTTGTTGTGCATTCTTATTAGATGCGAAGCCGCCGCAGTATCCCGATCAACCGTTCAAAACAAGACCTTGGAGGAATTTCTAAATCCCTTAAATATTGATATTGGCAAGATTTCGCAAATCCATTGTTTAGATATATAAAAAACCAGGGTATAAGCAAGCCTCTAAAAGATTTACTTTCAGACAGCTGAGCTTTCGTGTTATTCTTGTTCGTCTATCATCATTTACTCTGCTTATATTTTCTATACTATTTTTGTGTGTATTAACATTAGTTGATATCGTTCTTCGTGCATTATGTTTCTTCTCTTGTTTATGATTGATTGATTTCACGAGTTATTGGGCTTCCTTACAAGTGTAAGCTGGTACCGAGCTTCTATATATCCATGAGAAAATATTTTAACATTTTTTTAGTGGCCATATCTACCATGTAATATTTTATTTTCTTAATCCTTTGGCCTGGGTAAATTTTTATGCCAACATCAAGATCATGCAAGAAAATATACGTGAAAAACAAAGCAAAGCAGGCTTAAGTATGCATTTAAGGAAAGGGTTAATAAATACAACCTTATTTATATCGAAGAGTGGAATGTGGTATATGAGATAATAGAAGTTAGATATTTCGAGAACCATTGGATATAAATTATTGCTGTCTTTCATACTTGAGGTCTTCTTGTTAGATGGTTATGCATCACATTTATGTCTTCATTCGTCACTCTGTAATATTGTTTTTCTTGTAAGATGTATGAATATGCTAATGGAAAATTATTTTTTACTGTTGGCTTAGTGAGGTATCATTAACTTGAAAGTTTCCAATAGCAGAAACAACAATATGAAGTCTTAGATTTAGATTTTAAAGCTTGTAGCAATTGCATGCCATGTACTATAAAACTGATGGAATAATATATTTACTGTTACTGCTATTCCATTTTTGGATTTGAGTTTAAGAATGGCTGTATCACTTTGACTTTCTAGGTTTTATTTTCCATATGTATTTAGGTTTGATGTTAGTTTCCCGTCGTGCATCACTCGAGTACCTCTGCTGATAAGTTTAGAGACCATGTTTTGATTTCTTGTTGTTTCTGATTATAAAGTTAATTTTGCATTGAAATAGCAGCTTTTGATGATAGATTTTTTTTATTCAGGTTAATTAATAGTTGTCGAGTCCTGATAAAAGAATACTACTCCAGACTTGCATGGATACTGAATACCTTTGTTTTAATTTTCTTACTGTAGCCAGTACTTGTCTATTGGTATGGCAACCTACGCAGGAAGAGTCCCCTCTAATGGATGTGTATATGTCTGTAAATTGCCACCTGGAACTGATGAGAATATGTTGGCTGAATATTTTGGCACCATAGGGTTGCTAAAGGTATGGGTTTCACAAGGTATTATGGAAAACCATCACTAAAGCTCTATTTTTTTTATTGTAGCTGCGCTCTGTAATCATGAAAAACTATTTTTCATGCGAGTTTTTTATTAGGTTCTTCTCTCTTTTTTTTTTAATTTTTTAGAAGGACAAGAGGAGTGGCCGACCAAAGATTTGGTTGTATCGAGACAAAGCTACCGATGAACCAAAGGGTGACGCGACGGTTACATATGAAGATCCCCATGCAGCTTTGGCTGCTGTGGAGTGGTTTAATAACAAAGATTTTCATGGAAGCATTATTGAGGTTTATATAGCAGAGTCAAAGACGAAAGAATCTGTGGAACAATTTAATCTTGTTGGAGGTCCAAATATATCTGGTGATTTAGTAGGCCAAGACGAAATAGATGGTTCTGGAGGTAGAGGCAGAGGGCATGTTGATGCTTTAGGGAAATCATGGCAGCAAGATGGAGATTGGTTATGCCCAAATACAAGGTCTGTGCTGTGATATTGGTGAGCAACCCTTTCTTTTGCTTTTCCATATTTGCGAAACTTTTGCGAGGTTAAAATACTATTTTTCTTATGCTTCTTTATTTTAGCAGTTGTTCCAATGTAAATTTTGCCTTCCGTGGTGTATGCAATCGGTGTGGGACTGCTCGTCCTGCTGGTGCTAGTGGAGTAGGAGCTGGGCGTGGCGGGCAAGGAAGAGGTCGTGGTAGCAATGAGACTGGCGGGCGTGGTCGAGCAGTAGCTGGCCCTACTACTGGACTATTTGGTCCTAATGATTGGCCATGCCCAATGTAAGACTCTTTTCGATATCAAACTGGAATTATTTAGGAGTTTCTTTCAGAACAATATTTATTTGCTTATTTTTTGCATGGAATTTGTTATTATAGATGTTTTTGAATAGTTCTTTTGTTGTATGAAGTTGGAAAACGAGTAAGAACTCCACCCCAAGTTCCTAGGGTTAATTCTAGGATTGGGCTTTTTTTTTAATTTTTATTTATAGCTGAGGAAAGATAACCTGGAAAAAATGATAGAAGGAAATACAGAAGATGGAAAAGACTAAAAGATATTGGAGCATTCCTTCGTGGGTTAATGTTTTCTAAATAATCATGCTTTTATCACTTGATTCCCAAATTTTATTATTTTTATATTATGCTTTGGGAGCAAAAAATGTAGATATGATTTATTTCTTATTTCTTGAAAGCATTTGATGAAGACAACGTAGAGATCATTCTAGGAAAAAAAAAGGAAACTAGTCCATAAAAAAATAGAAAAACTATTTACATCTATGTAAACTTAATCGAATTCTAGCGAACACACACACACTTAATTCTCCATATTCTCCATTCAAAGTTCCCACTCGATTCTTAGTGTTTTTAGGTTGATTTTTTGCCATGTTAATTTATAAATTCCTTACATTCTATTTTTGCTTCTTTGCGCCAGCATATTTCCACCAAAAAGTATGTAATAACTTTATGTTGTTCTTTTTTCCACTAATGAACTTGTAATATCGGCATCTGTGCTGGTTTCTAATGTGAATTTATTTTCACTTATGAATTGACTAATAATGCCTGTGGAGTATGTTTTGTCTGGCTAGGTGGAGCATGACAGATAGACTTTCCTATCAATCTCCGATATATTTTTTCAGCTGATAGTTTTTTCTTCAAAGATTTTTTTTTTGCTTCGTCCAACTTTTTTTTTTATTCTGATTAATAAGTGTCACAATCGATTTAGCAACCTAGTTTTCCAAGGGAATTTTTTTATTTTCGAGTTGGGAAATAAATATGATTTGCTTTGACCATGAGACTTAAGAGAGTTCAATTTCAAGGAAATACTTAATTATCCAAGCTCCTTTATGTCAAATTTCTTGTTTAAATATTTTATGAAATTTTGCTTTTTTTATTCTTTCAGATAATAATGATATTATCAACATCCTTTAGGAGTATTGTCACTCTAAATCTAGCTGAATGGTTGAAGAAGGAACAATCTCTTCATTTTTATTTATACGATATTCCTTTTGTCATTTTACCAAACCGCCTGAACCGGGCTCTCTGTGACTATTTTATCCCATATATGGTATTCTTTAAGTTGTTCTTTCTTTCAAATAATTGTGGGATGGTCATGTAAAGTTATCCTACTATTTCCCCATGCAAGAAGAATCTGTTCACTTCATATTGTTGAAGCAACCAATTGCAGTGGGCTTGGGAGTCAGTATTAACCTTATGTCGCTATCTATTTTTTGAAGGTTAGGCTTAGGAGAGATATCTCCCACTACTGTAACACTTCAGTTGGCTGATCGTTCAACCACATATCTAAAAGAAGTTGTAGAAGATGTATTGGTAAAAGTAGATAAATTTATATTCTCTGTGGATTTCATTGTGTTAGATATTGAGGAAGATAAAGAAATTTCAATCATTTTAGATAGACTTTTTTGGCCACTAGAAGAGCTATGATAGATGAACAACAAGATGAGTTAATTATGAGAGTCAATGACCAGGAATTTACATTTAATATATCAAAGTCAATGAAGTATCCAGCTAATGGAAGAGATGATGAGTGCTTTAGAATAGAGATTAGCGATCATATAAAAAATATTTATTATGCTTATGTTTGCCAAAAAGGCAAAGGTCTCTTGATTTACAACTCCATATGATTGCGTGCAACTTCTACCAACTGCATTTATGTTATATATTTCAATAGAGCTACAACCTCTGTGCTTGAAATTGAAGGCCTATTCGCAACCTACACCATTCATTTCTTTAGTCTTATTGATAATCTCCACCATGTTAATTTTTTCGAATGCATCAATTTTCTCTCTCATAACATTTCTCTGTTCCTATTTTGATAATGCTTGATAAAGTGATTGGAATAGAAAAATTATTTAGACCCACTATGAATCTTCTAATGTGTGGAGAAAGGCATTTAAGTTACACATGGTGAGACAATCGATAGAATGTTTATCTTGTGTAAATATGGGTGATTTTTAGCCATAATAGGAAGTTCAAGGTCAAGTTTGTACATGCAAATAAAGTTCATAGCTTATAATGCCTTCATTAATAGTTCCCAGGAGGACATTTTGAACTCGCATTAGCTATAATACAACTTTTTTTCTTGGGTACATATGTAGAAATCTCAATTACAAATATGGGCAGATTTTTGTTTTGCATGTGTAAAAATTCAGGAGTGGACTTAGCGGCATTCAGAATACTTTGTTCAATGGTATTTGGATCATCCTGTTCTTGAATGGGCATATATAGGATGAAAGGTAGTTCTAGAGGGCCAAAATTGGTGTGACCGCTCTCTTTAGTTTCTCCTAGCGAAACCTTCCCATGAAGATAAGAGTATTTGAGATTAGATTTATTTTTTAGCATATGTGAGCTCATTATATCTATAAAATTTTCCATATGGAAGATAAGATTTGCAAATTTTTGTATAAAAGAATAACTAAAAAACACAATTAACCACTCCGGTATCCGATTTCTTATTTTTATTTTTATTATGAATATGAACAAAAACACAATTATGAATATGATTTATTTTTTTTATTTAGTGGGATTAAGGCTTTGTTGTTGTTGTTGTTATTGTTGTTGTTGTTGTATGAATATGAACAAAAGAGATCGATTCTGGCATTATAGTTTCATGATCATTAGACATTCCAACATGTGGATAGAATTTGATAAGGCATTCCAGGATATTATACTCTGATATTTATGATGGAAAGTCTATTTATCATGTTTATTGCAGAAATTACATCTTCTCCCGAAACAGTTTTGGGATATTTCTTTAAATTAGTAATGTTTTGGTGGAGTATTAAGTTAACATATTTATTAGAATGATTCATGAATATCTTTTTGAAGCAAGCAGTGATAATTTAATGAAAATAATCCTTTTCTTTGTCAGACTTATAGTCTTCAATTTTTACCCCAAATTGATTCTGAATAGAATGAAATGTAGGAATAATGTTGATAACAAAGATTTTTGTTTGATCAATGTACCGAGTCTTCTACCAAAACAGTTTTTCCTTTCTATGTTTTTAATCTCCTTCCAAAACAGTCATTGATCATTTTTTTTGTCTATTTAATATAATATATTAATTTCATCTTGGTTATTGAGTTAGCTTGTGAGCCAGTGAGCCGTGTCTTCTTAAGCTAGTACTCGAGCTCGTGGCTTGATAAGCTCCACTCGTGAGCTCATTAGAGCTGAGTTCGAGCCGGCTCTCTCTCTCTCTCTCTCTTTCGCTTAAATCCTTTCTTTTCCGTTCCATTGAGTAGCTTGGCATTATTTGTTAGATTTAGTTTTGTATAATGTTTAATTTGTTAGCACTCAAGTATTTATGATTGGTTATACAGGTGTGGAAATATCAACTGGGCAAAGCGTTTGAAGTGTAATATCTGTAACACCAATAAACCAGGTCACAATGAAGGTGGTGTCAGGTAATATTGTATCATGAGACATCTCTACAGTTTGATATGGATTTTCACTTTCTTCATGGTTATTAAATTTGAAGCATCAGCTGTGCCGTATGTTACCTGAAATTCTAGAATTAAGTAAATGGGCTTAATGGCTCCTTTTCAGTGATGTTTGCTGAGATTTCCTAGTCTATGAATATCTATGAGCTGCTGCAATAAACATTCGAAAGTCTAGATTTACTGTTTTGCTTGCTTGAGCTATTTTTGGGTGATTAATCTCATGTGACATGTTCTCTTTTGCATTTGTCTGTATTAGTAAAATTGCAAGATTTGACTTCTTTAGACACAGTAAGTAAGACTTGCGAATTTGATATTTTCTTAGAAAAAATGGGTGAATAAATTTAAGATATTAATATTAATTACCATCAGCAACTATACACACAACAACAATAACAACAATAACAACGATAACAACAATCCTTTATCCCAACGGCTACATGAATCCTTATTCTCAATTGTGTCCTTTTGAGTGTCATATTTTCATTTAATTCGAATAGATTAAGATCATCTTTTTATACAACACGCCCAAGATTTTTTTTGCGTCTACCTCTACCTTCTCACCATAAGTCACATCTAAATATCTACTCTCCTAATAGGATCATTAGAGGTCGACATTTTAGAGGTCGACATTTAATGTGACCAAAACCATACAAGATGACTCTAATCTTATTTGCCACTTGAGCTGCAACCACCTTTTCATGGATATATTCATTTCACATTTTCTCTCTAAGTGTAAAGCCATTCATCCACCCAAGTATTTTCATCTCAACAACACATTAGTTTTATGTTTCTTCTTTTTAGACCAACCTTCTGCACCATAAATCATTGTAAGTCTAACCGCCATCTTATAAAATTTTCTTTAAGCGGCAGTTTTATATCACACAACAGGTTCACTTTAGAGTTCTGATGCATTCCTCCACTTCAACCATCCAACTTGAATTCTACTAATAACATTCCGATTTATATCACCAATCACTTTGAACAATAGACTCGAGATATCTAAAACATTCACTCCTTTTTAATGACTTGATCATCCATTGTTACAACCTCGCCACTAGATCTACTGCCGCGAAATTACATTCCATGTATTCAATTTTTGATCTACTCAAACGAAAGCTTTTAGAGTTAAAAGTTGACTTCCATAATTCAAATTTTTCTTGAACTCTTTATATAGACTTGTCCACAAGAAAGATATTATTAGCAAAAAAGCATACACCAAGGTACATCCTTTTGTGAATGTCCAGTAAAAGCGTCCATAACTAACACAAAAAGATATGAGCTGAAAGCTGTCCTTGATGTAATCGAACTGAAATAGGAAAAGACTTGGTCAATTCCTTTTCAGTTCAAACATAAATTTATGTGGATGGATATCATGTATCTTTTAGTTATCTTGTCAATTTCATAATTTCTGTAGGTTAGCTTCCATGAGTAATTTAGTCGGGCATGCAGTATATTCTCAATTGCTTTCTTTTAGCGTCCATTTTGTCACGGATGCTTATGGATATAAAAAACATGTTAAGAATGATCAAGCATATTGAGAGTCTCTTTGTGTATTTTCATCAAGGTTAAAATAGTTTTGTACAATTCGTTATGCTTGCAATGCAACTACTTGTATTTGAATGTTTTTTTTTTTTTTTAATAACACCGGTGTCTACTGTAGAGAATTTTCTGGATTGCCTTTTATAACAATGGGAACCTAAAATTGTACTTGTTGGTTTATTTCTGTATTTGAAGCTTACATTTACTTATTGGAATTTATAGAGGGGGTCGAGGTGGTGGTTATAAAGAACTAGATGAAGAGGAAATAGAGGAAACAAAAAGACGCCGTAAAGAAGCTGAGGTTTGCCTCATTTAACATTTTAAGTTGTTTTTGAGCCATGTAAATTTTTTTTAAATTAAACTTCTAGGATGATGGAGAGATGTATGATGAATTTGGAAACCTCAAAAAGAAATACCGTGCAAAAGCCCAGCAGGCTGAAGCTGCTCAAACCCTTCCAGGTTCTGGTCGTGCTGGATGGGAGGTTGATGAATTAGGTAACTTGTTCATCTTGTTTTTTGTGCTTTTTTTTTTTAACTAAATTGTTTTGTAATGAATAATTTCGGAATTAATTGAAGAAAGCACACACAACTTAGAAGTTTGTGATTATTCTTGAGCACTAACTATTGTTTGGTTACGGACTCAGCTTCAGGAAAATTACTGTATGATAAAATATTGGTTTATTATCTGTAAGCCACATTCCTGTCAGTTTTTTCCTGAAAGAATGCTTGATCTTTCTATGCAGTTAAAAAAAGAATGGTTTCTCCATGAAAATAGAATTTATTTTAATCCAAATTAAAGCTTCACAATATGATTTTTAGTTAAACATCCAATGTTCATTTTTATATTTGGCTCCGAAAACGGAGGATTTTTTGATTACTTGAAATAGTATTCACGTAGCTCTCCATTGCCATTCTCTATTGACTCTTTCACATTGATGAACTTTGTGGATGGTACTTATAATAGATTTGTGCAGTGTGGAAGCAATGGTGTGGAGTCTGGCCGTGTAATAAGCAGGATTCAAGCACGTGCAGATATATTCATTCATTTATGCATATGCGCCTAGCAACATATAAACTACTGAATTTGAATGTTTAACCAAACCTGTGCTCATTGCAGTTACTTTAAATTCTTCAAATTCCTCAAATCTCTGCTGTTTTGTCTGATTCTTAAAAAACCACTCAATGGGTTTAAATCTTGATACTGGTTTGGCTGATTCCTATATGATGTAGCGGGCTTGCTACTTGTGCCATCACTAAGTTTAAGAAAATCTTTTGCATTGAACATGTCTAGACTGTCGTGCATTCATTATATTGCAGTGGGCTTCTCACCTGTGCACAGATTGAAACAAAATCAGATTTGCATTTAAACCTTGGTTTAACTTTTGTGGCAAAGTCCTCAGTCCAGAGTCCAGACCCAAAGACACTGTCACAAGCTGAAGTCGTTTGTCCATTTAGAGGGTATCTGGACTGTACTTTAGTGCCATCACTAAGTTTAAGAAAATCTTTTGCATTGAACATGTCTAGACTGTCCTGCATTCATTATATTGCAGTGGGCTTCTCACCTGTGCACAGATTGAAACAAAATCAGATTTGCATTTAAGGCTTGGTTTAACTTTTGTGGCAAAGTCCTCAGTCCAGAGTCCCAACCCAAAGACCCTGTCACAAGCTGTGGTCGTTTGTCCATTTAAAGGGTATCTGGACTGTACTTTAGTGCCATCGCTACGTTTAAGAAAATATTTTGCATTGAACATGTCTAGACTGTCCTGCATTCATTATATTGCAGTGGGCTTCTCACCTGTGCACAGATTGAAACAAAATCAGATTTGCATTTAAACCTTGGTTTAACTTTTGTGGTTAACTTTTGTGGCACAGATTGAAACAAAATCAGATTTGCATTTAAAGCTTGGTTTAACTTTTGTGGCAAAGTCCTCAGTCCAGAGTCCAGACCCAAAGACCCTGTCACAAGCTGAGGTCGTTTGTCCATTTAGAGGGTATCTGGACTGTTTCCTTTGTATATGACGACTTATCTGAAACTATTTCCTTTGTATATGATGGTTTGTCTGCGACTTTCCTGCTAAACCCTCATGCTTCATCATATTATTGTGATGGTATTTTAACTAATGGGGAAAACAATTTCTATAGTTCTTGCTGATCTTTTATTTGGAATGTTTCTTTACCTCGTGCTCTTTTGTTCCTTTTTTTGTTGCATTTCTTCTTCTGATATTCTGTAATTTCGTTCATTTTATCTGTGCTTATTCATATATTTTCTCTGTAATTCAATCATTAACATCTTGGACTTCTAGTTTCATCTTTATTTGTGGTTTTTTTTCATATCCTTCTTCGTGCTTCTTGTGTTGCAGCATTAAAATTTGTAACCAATTTTTTTTTTACTGCTAGCCCTGTTGTGTCTGCTTGTTGGTGAAACATGACTCTTTTAGGCCATATTTATTTTTGTTTTGATCACTGGCACACACTATGTAAAGGTGCTGGTAAAAACACCAGCCTCAGATATTCCATAAAAAAACCACCCACTTTGTATTCCTTGCCATTGCATACAGCAGAAGTAATTGCTGCGAGTAACTTGTAGCCTGTGAAATCCTTCATCACTCTGTGGCTCCTTGGTTGTAACCTCATTTGGGTGCCATTGCAATTCATAGGAAATTAGGCGATTTATTTATTTATTTACTTTAGATGAGAATTCATTTCTCCTTCTACTTGATTGTACTCCAATATTAATCTTGGGATTGGCTTTTCCATGCTTACAGCCTGTTCCTGGTGTCATGGCGATCGGTAGGGATTATGAGATTAATTTGTTTGTTGCTTAGTCTTGAATTGATTTCACCCTACTTTAATGTGCGTTATTATTAATTCTAGGATTGGCTTCACACACTCCGCGTGAGTCCTTCCCGGCTATGTTCCTATTTTACCGGGTTTAGAAGATTGAACTTGATGGGCTTAATTAATTGATTCCATCTTGGTGAGAAATGTATCCGACTTGAGATTCAAATTACACTATTGGTCTCTTGCTAATGATTCCTTTGTGCCTTTTTTCTGTGAAGAGCTGCTGTTGAATTTTTGGACGAGCTAATCTTTTTAAGCAGCCGATGGCCAACTGGTTAATTTAATCTCAACATACCTTTTAGTTATTTTCTTTTTTTGTGCTATAATGATGGGAAAATTATTACGTCCGGATGAGTTCCGTCTTGATGGGTCTGGATTGGTAGTATTCTGTGGTATTACAGTTGAATACCACAAATACTATCACAATACTACATAATCGTTCCTATGAAATCTGGATGTAATACTCGCTACCCATTGACCCAATCTTTGTTCTCTCTTGGAGGGATATATAACTTATCGATATGTTTTTTGGACCTCCTCGTCCTGTACAATCTCTGCTGCTGCATTTTTTTTTTAAATATTTGACAGTTGAAATTTGATCTTTTAGTGTTTGAGCATTTAATGCATAACCATATCAACCATCTCAACATTGTATTTTTTCCATGATCAACTTGGTCATTCGAGCTATTTTGTTTTCATGCAACAACATTTTGTGCGAGTGTATACAATAGGGTTATTTTTTTTAACTATTGTAATGCAAAGTCTGGTGGATTTCAGTTTGATCACGTATTTTAGTTGAACTTCAGAGGTCTTCAATTAATAGTCATTTCTCTTTTTTTGAAACTTCTTTTGCTAGGGCTTTATTGGATATTTGTTCTTCACACTCGCCAAAATTATACAGCATGTGTTCTATTCCATGTTCTCAGCTTTTTTGAAATTCTTGTTTTAATTGCATAATGTAGTTTCTAATAAGAAAGACCATTCTACCTTTTCCCTTCTTTTATCAACTTCATTTGACAGTGCTACTATAAATAATGGACAGAAATTTTAGTTTGCTATTAGTCCTTGATGTATTCTGATTTCCAGTTTGATATTTTTGTCTGCTTGAGAATCCAATTGACGATAGTTAGAAGTACCCACTTTTATGACTTAAAATTTGTACTTTAATTTAATTTCATTTAAGGATTTTCATTTAAGTATTATCTCTAGTTGCTGACCCAAAATTAACCCTCAACTTTCTCATCCAAACTTGTGATTGACAGTGGTGGTTTCAGAGTATCAATCTGGTTTTGTTCTAGGGATATCGATTGTATAAGCGAGTTTCGTGTTAATGGTGAAATTTATAATAAGACTAAGAAAGCAACTCCATATCTTTATATTTGCCGTTGGAAACTTGTAATGGATATGATTGTGCATTATGAGAATTGATTAGGTGCTTAATGAGAAAGGAAGAAGTGTGTCGAAGATATGTTGAAGCTCTTAGCTATTCAAAACATGTGCGATTTAGCCTTGATTGATATATGAAGTGGCTGTGGAGTTGAGACAAAATATTCAATTACATTAGGATTAGTTAGATGATTAGTTTTGAGTTCATATATATTGTAATGGTTATAAGGTGCTTATTAAGGATATTCAAAGTGGGGCATTCTATATATGCTTTGTGAAAATTTCTAATCAATGAGACTAACTGAGAAAATAATTAGAAGATAAAAGGCTTAGAATTAATATAATGATAATCAAGTATATGATATGCAGTTTTAGTTGGTGTGCTGCAAATTATTTTTGATGAAATTTACATACCACAATTCTTATGCATTTATGTATCTAACTCCTAAAGTTTGATATTACATTTATAACACTTTGATATTAAAATTTGTGTTTGAAAAGCCCTATTTTACTTTTAAAAATTAAATGATAGTGGTATTTTTGATGTGATGTCAAAGATTTGAGTGTTATGTATGTAAATATGAAAGTTTAAGTTAATATAAGATGTTATGCATGAAAATGCCCTATTATCAATTAAATACTATTTGAAGGTAAAATATTATTTTAGGTATGATAAGTATTTTGAATTTATTACACATAAGAGTGAGGATAATAATGGCGATCAAGCTTCCAGAGTTAAATTTGAGTGGATAAAATGGAGAAATGGTTTTTAATAAGAGGATATTATGTAACAAATGCACTTATACAATGTATATAATGAGTGGTTAAATGTGAGGAGTATTATGTAATAAGAGTATATTATGAGATTAGATGTTATTTTTAATAAAATTCAATTTGGTTGAGTGAGATGAGAGGAAGAAAGCAGAAAGAAAATTGCAATGGCAGAAAGTATTTGAACCGAATCACATTTACCTCATTTGGTTGAAGACACAAAAGGGGCATATACTCAATTCTTATGCATTTATGTATCTCACACCAAAATTTCCATCTTTACACTTAGAAGTGCAACACCACCCAATTATTTCGTATCACATCAAGAATATCACTAATTATTTCATTTTTAATAGTGAAATCCACATTTTCAAGTATAGGCAGTCTAGTTGCGAGACACGTAAAATCCATGAAAATTGCGCGCTGCGGATGTAAATTTCCCAAGAAAAATAGATTGAATTTTGTTTATAAAATTTTTGGTCTCGTTTGCGATTATAAAGGAAAACCTTTTGTAGCTGTATATAAATAATGTCTGCGACCTTTATAATAATTTGATAGCTGTTGTGCATGAAGTATCTGCTTTTTTGCTGCAAAAATGATCATCTCTGTCACAGTTGAGCTTTCTTCCTAACTTGCTGATAAAATTTTGCAGAAAGAAATGGGCGAGAGAAAAGCAAGTACAGAGCAAGCGATCATAGTGACACAGAGATGAGCAGGAAAAGAGAGAAACGAGGGCAGGGGTATGACAGAGAGAGGCACAGAAGCAGGAGCAGAGAAAGAAACAAGGATTATGAGAAGGAGAGAAACAGGGATCGAGATTACGAATATGAGAGAAGCCGGGATTATGGCAGAGATCGTGATCGTGATCGCCATCGTGATTGGTAGTAAATGACTTTTTGCTTTCCTTCCAGGTTTTTATGTGACCATATAATTTTTGCCAGGTTTCAAGTTTTGTACTGTTAACTGCTTTGCCTGGACACTGCTTGGTTCTCTATGAGCTAGTTTATTCTATCTGATGACCTTTATGTTTCTGTTAGGAAATGATCGTTATTAAGAGAAAAAAAAAAAAGGTGTGTATGAGGATAAAGGAATGTTGTTGGTGAAGATTGCATGCTCCGTGTGGGGCAGCTTCTTTGGTGCTGTAAAACTATGCATGAGGTGTATTTGTCTTTTTAAATATAGTACTGCTACAGCAATTTTTTGTTGTGATATTGAAAATTTGAGTACTAAGTTTTTAAATATGAAAGTTTAGGTCTGAGATATGTAAATATATAAGAATAGGGTCGATTATTTTAATCCCATATCAACTGTGTTATCATTTTAGCATAATTATTGGGTTTTAACGTGTGAAAGAATTTGTGGTTTATTGGCCCCGGAAAATTGTTTTCATAGTCGCTAGTTTGAATTCATTTATTTTATAATTTCTTGTTCATTATTTATACAAATTCTAAAAATTGTGCGAAAATATAATTTCAATCTATAGCTTAAATTGTTTTTTGAAAAAATTATCCTTTTTTTTTATTTTTTAAGAAAGTATTTGTCAACACTTGTTATCAATTTAAATAAGAATTTTTTTAGCCTATTTCGTCAAAAAATCGTTTAAAATTCAGGAAAATTTAATAATTATTGACCTGAACCGGTTATTAAATATTTAACCTCTTGAGACTACCTCAAGTTATGTACTATTACAGCCGAATATTACCTCAAGTATCAAGGTTAAAACAATTGTAATATGGTACCCAATAATTGAAGCATGTAACCGGCCGGTGTGGTGGATGGTGTCTGCAGGGAGGGCAGAGGTGAGACTCAGGCTTTGTGCCTGGCGGGGAAAGGTGTGCCGTGCATGGGCTGTGTGATGGGAATCAGGCTTGTTTGAGGCGGCGGTTTTCACGCAATGTGGTTGGGGGGCCACAAATTTCAGTTGGTTGGGGAGGCGTTTTGATCATTGCGGCCGCACTGTTTAATAAAATGTGGGTCACGAGTTTGACCCCACGGCCCACGTTTCTTCTCATATCTTTTATGCGATTCTTCCTCGTTCCAACTCACGTTTGTCTTCTACACTTTTCTTCCTCACAGAACTCCTGCTTCCTCTACTCTAACCTGCCGGACATCATCTTCTTCCGGTAACATGCCACAATTGATGGTGGGCCGTAATAATATTTTATATTAATTAATAATGTAAATTTTAAATTGGATCATATCAGCAGAATTTTCAGTTCACTCAAAATGTACCAAGTAAAACTTTAAATTCATTCATAAATTATAATATATTCATACTTTTTTATATTAAATGTATAAGTATTTTAAAATTATGTAAAAACTCTGTAAAAAATGAGAGTTTGTGTGTGAGATAAGTAAATGAATAAGAATTGCGAGTGGTGTGTATGTAAATTTCCCAAAAATTTAAAGGCCCTCAATAATTTGACAAACCTGATTCATCGGCAGCCGAGGCCGTGGCTACGAGTTACTGTGAAGGTAATTCTTTTTTCCGGCGCATATGGTCATTTCCCGGCCACAACACGTAGGACACAACTTCTTCTTCCTGCCCACTACTAGCTGGCCTCCTCAGATCAAGACGAGGATAAGGATATTATCATATGAAGCTCCTCTCCGCCCTCCGTTTCATCCCTCTCAACCGGAAGTACCCGCCGACATATACGGACTTCTAAAAGCTTCTTTCTTCCTTTGAAGGTGCGCTGCGCTCTCTCCTCGTCTTCCGCTTCTAATCAACTCATTTGCTTGCTGCTCTTCGATGAAATCCTCTTTTGCCTGCTTGAAAAATTGTCCTTTTTTTACATATATATTCGTTCTTTTGGCTTTCTTTGCTTACAATTCTCGGAAGGATGAGAAAATGTGAGCAAAAATCTCATCTTTTTTCGGAAGGATGGGATTACCTGTTTGTCACTCTGGTGGCTTGAGTTATATATTGGAAAAGGGAGCAGAGGGTGCGGCAGAGGATTTTCCCTCTCTATTTTAGGTCTGGCTTACCAGGATTTGAGGATTGCAGGATGCTTAAATTGAATGACCTTGGGAGCGAATGTGCCATGCTATTGTTTTTGATGGCTTAACTAGTTTACTAACTATTTTGTTTCACAATGTAGTCGTGAGAGGCTCTATATAGAGCTAGGGCGAAAAGCATTAATAATCGTTTTATTTTTCTTTTTCTGTGGGGATCACCTTTTAAGCTTTCTGTTTGATAAAGGGTACACATAGATCTTGTTGATATTCATTTCTATCAATTTTTCTAGAAATGAAGTTTAACAGTTTGAGGCAATCTTGCTATCCACTTTCTTCAATTATGTTCTTTTTTTATTCTTGTTTGGAACTAGTTAAGAGTTCTCTCAATCTGTCAACCTATCTCTTTTCATTTTTTTTTTAATTTCTGCTTCCATTTTGGAATATGTGAATAGGTTGGAAAATGTTTTTGATTAATTTATTTATCTTTTTTAGCCTAATGCTGCGTATAATAGCTAGGTTGGCAGTAACAATTTCTTTGTAGAGTTTGAGACCTTATTCTGTATGCTTTTTGCTTGATTTAGCATTCTTGTGTACAAATATTTAACTTGTGACTGCAATGGGGACCATATGGTTTCCATTTGAATATTAGGAACAAATTACAAATCATGATAATGACAGATTGAAGTTTTATTTAGATATTCAATCTAAGTGATTTGCCACTGCATTCAAACAGAGTTATTGGTTATTTGTGGTGTCTTCATTGAAATGTTGAAATGTTCTAAATAAAGTTTATCAATTTCAAAGAATATATTGAATGTATATGCAAGGAATCATGCCCTTGCTTCTTTTACAGCTCACGTGTTTTAAAGCTGAGCTTATGTATAATGGTAGCAACCTGCATCATTTTGATATGATTGGCTAGAATTTCAGCACGGTTTCTTGATATTTTTGTTTTCACCTTGACTTTCATATGGTAAGAGTAATATGCATGTAGATTGTTTGAAACAAATTATCATCATCATTATTAACCTTATTCTAATTGTTTGGGTTATGCGTTATGAGTGCTTAAATTTCATTTGTTCTTATAGAGTATGTTTAAGTAGTGAAATCTATTTTTCACAAATCATTTTGAACAGCTTCGATTTTGTAGTCTATCCATTTTTTTTTCTATTCTTTTGACACTATAATTTTATTAACACGTTGGGTAGATTTTTACCTTTTGTTGTACATTTCTAAACCATCAAGTATATTTTTCAGTCACTTTTTCTTATACAATTATTTTTAAAATTAGTCAATTCTCTATCGTACATAACTTTAACAACGTTAACACATATTTAACGCTTAACTTTTTTTCCTTATAACACACTAACTCAACTCTCATTACATTCGATCATCGTTTTCTCAAGACCAATAAAAGTTCTATGAAATTAGTTTCTTTGTTCTCTATGTGCTTCATTATGTTAACATAAAATCGCTTCAATGGTAAATCTTATTGGTATGAAATCAAATTGGTTCTCTAAAATTGATATTATTTTATTAAGCCTATGTTTCATTACTCCTTTCTATGCTTTCATTTGATGATTTATAATTTTGAATTCCCCATGGCTAGTACAGTCTTTATTTCTTTTGCTCTTAAACACTAGTATCATAATATTATTTCTTTAATTACTTGGCATCCTCTTAGTTTTCAATATTCTATAAAAATATTTTATTGATAAGCTTACTATAACACCCACTTAACTTTTTATATCTTAATATACATCTCATCTTGAACTAAAACATCATCTTTATGCATTGTTTTAGAGCCTGTTTCTCTTATTTTTTAGATCAATCCATAATATATTTCATTATATTGTTCCTTATGTTATTCTATTAATTTATATTGTAAATTTCTTATTTAATGTATTAGATTATAACGACTATCCCTGTGTCATTATTACTGATTATTTGATTTTATTCTCTGATTATATATTTTTTCTTTTTGCTTTATTCTATTTTTATTTATTTCCTAGTTATTTTATTATGTTTTTATTACTTTTCACTATTATGTATATTGTAATTGGGTTTAAATACCTCATTTACTATCAATGAAATTGAGCTGGTCTATTTCAAATCATAGCATGATATCAGAGCCTAAATCTAGTTCTAGCAGCCCTCGACCTCATCTACAGGTTTAGTAGCCTCCGACCTCCTCTACAGGTTCCAGCAGTTGTTGTCTCCACCTGATTTCCTTTCCCTGCAAGAAATACCGTGAGAAACCTCCAGCATGAGAGTAGCATTTTTTCCCTGTCTCCCTTATGAAACCTCCGACGCTGGGAATCCTACTTTGATATGACGTGTTCTTAAATTTTGTATAAAACGTATCTAAATGTTTGTATTTCATTTGAAAATGTTATGCTTTGAGGAAGATTTTTATGTTGTTTTATAGGTTATATCAAAAAGTGGATCAAACAAGACTCAAAAAGATCGAATCGGCGAAAATTGTTGTATGGCACCTAGGCGTCGGTTCAGCGACACTTTGACACCCAAACAAACCAAAATTCTTCCAAAATCCCAAGAGTACAGAAGTAGACGCTGCTTAAGAGGTGCGTAGGCGCAAGACACCGCTATCTAGGCTCTGTGTTACCAGCACCTGGGCGCTAGATGCTATGGTCAAATTACTAAATGACGCTTAGGCACCAGCCACTTGACGCCAGAACCCGAAAATTGACAGTTTTGAGCTGTTCAAAATTTGAGTTCATGGGAAGAGATAAAAAACATGAGGACAAAATTAGAGGGGCTTTTCACTATTCTTTCTTCTGTCATTCTTAAGAGGACATTGGAGGAGAAGGCCAAAGCTCTTGCAAAGAGATTAGAAGAGAAGAAAAGAGAGATATTGGGAGGATTGAGAGAGTTAATTATTTGTTGTTAGTGACATCTTCAAATTGCTTGTTTGTGAACGAGATAAGTATAATTACATTGTATTTTCTTCATAACTTCTTTGTGAAGACTTGGATTTGATGTTTATGCAAAATACTAAGTTTGTTTTGATGAAATTTGTCATGAATTGTACTCTCTCAAATTGAGATGGTGATTGGATAGGGCTAAGGATTTAAGATTGTTTGGGGCTTTGATTGGAATTTAAAAGTGTTGTGTTAACTTGAGAACTTAATTTACGTTCTATCTAACTAGTTGATTGCTAAAACCTTGCGTGAAATATTGATACTTGAAAGGATTTTTTATGGAAAGAAAGGGTTAATCACATGAATTCATTAGAATCGAGATATTGTCAATGGATTTATGCAATCTTCTAGGAGATATTTTCTTTTGAGTAGATAAAGAGTTTTAGGGAACTAAACTTGAGACTGCTAATCTTCTTTAGACCATCTGAAGGGGATAATGAAGAATTTTTCTCCTGAGCGACACTTTTTTTGAAGCTAATCCTTAGTTTTATCTATCACTTGATCAATGAAAGAGGGAAAAATCTTAACACCCAACTTTCTAAAAATAATATTTTTGTTTGCCATAATATACCCATTTTTCATAACTTTAAGATTGGTTTTAGATTGAACTTGCAAATCAAACTTTTCAGGCTTGGAATGATAGCTTTAGGCTAGAACTTCTCCTAGTAGAATTCATCTTGTTCCCTATGGGATTGACAATCAGACTCCAACCTGATATTACTGAGTCACCATGTATACTTGTGTGAGTCGCCTGTACTTTATAGCATTTGGTACGTGTGAAGTTTTTGGCATCTTTGCCGGAGAACGACGACGAATTTCAAATTAGAAAAATTTTAGCTGAACTTTTAAATCTTAGACTTGAAAACCGCAATGTTCACTTTTTCTAATGTTTATATTGGTTTTTTTATAGAACCCACAAATATTTTGTTTAGTATTTGTTTGATTGTGCACTTGTATATTTGTTTTCTTTTAATTGTTGCATAATTCTTGTTGACTGCTTGTTGTTGATTTAGTAGTTTATTTGTTAAGAGTTTATTGGGTTGTTGTGTGCTTTTATTTTAATTGTTTGCTATTCTCTTTAGCATAGGGTTACCTTGCTAGTTGAATCTAGTTAGTGTATGCGTAGTTTTGGATCATCAGACCTTGAAGCCTACGACCTTGAGTTTGAGAGAACCGTTAAAAAAAATAAGAAAATAAAAAGACTTCAACATACATTAGGAGAAATGACCGACTTACCTGATAACAATTCTGAAACCCATGAACATAATAACATGCATCTGTGCAAACCAAGGACTGTCTCTATGAATCACAATAAAAAATTATCTGACATTCTCAATACTGTGTCTGTCAACAAGACTCACTAAGGGAAACTCATCTACTTTTCTCATATTGGCCCCGTACTTTTCTCATATTGGCCCCGACATATGCCACGTAGTTGGTATGGCGAGTCATTTCATGCATGACCCTCACAAACACGACCTCCAAGCTGTTTACTGGATTCTCCACCGCTTAAAAGTTACATCGATTTTTTTTTCTATCACATCTCTCAGTCTGTTGTTATGTACACAGATACTGATTGGGTCGGATCAGATCATGATCGGCGTTCCACCTCGGGGTATTGTTGATTTGTATGAGACAATTTTATCACGTGGAAAAGCAAAAAACAATCTATGGTTACCTGAAGCAGCGCTAAAGCTGAATTTCAATCCATGCCTTTAGGAATCTGTGAAGCTCTCTGGTTACAGTTCTTGCTCCGCTAACTCCGTATGCTAACTTCTGTCTCGATGCAACTATTCTATGATAAGAAGACCGCAAATAGCATTGCTCACAACCCAGTACAACATAATCGTACCAAACTTGTTGAGATTGACATATAGTTCATCAAGGAAAAGATTGAATCTGATGAGATTTATGTTCCATGTGTGTCCTCCAGTAGCCAACTATCGGGCATCCTCACCAAGAATTGCCTCACCCTTTGTTCAATGGCTTCAAATCCAAGCTGAACATGTCTAAAATCTATGTTTCAACTTGAAGGAGAATATTAAATTATAACAGCTATCTCTATGTCATTATTAGTTATTATTTTATTATTTTTTTGATTATGTATTTTCCTTTTTATTTTATTTTATTTTTATTTCTTTCCTAATTATTTTATTATTTCTATTTTAATTGAGTTTAAATACCCCACCTCTTATCAATGAAATTGTGTTGATCTATTCCAAATCTTAACATAATAATTTCTCAAAGTAGCAATATTTTCTTTTTTTCTTGAAGTTTGTATCCTTTTCTATGATCCCATTATATTCAGACATTAAATGCATGTAACTTGATCAAAATCCCTGAATTTCTTTTCTTAGCTCTTATATATCTTTTTTTTTTCCTCTTTACAACTTATGCCATTTTATAAATAATAAAAAAATAGTTTTTTTGTTTTACTCAGTACCCTCTTTACATGATTTTTAGTTTTCTTATAATTATTATAAGCCTTAGTAGAATTAAAAAATCTCACTTTGTAAAACTGTTTTTCTTTTTTTTAAATAATTCTTTGAACCTTCCTATACCTCGACCAACTTTTTTCTAATAGCGTATGATCTAGTTTAGACTTTCTAAAAATTCTACATCAATCCTCCTAATGGAACAAGTCATCTTATTTGACCCAATTAAATGATTTAAACATACCTTATCTTAGGAAACCTATTTTGAAGGATTAACATTTTAATTTTTAAAATGCCACCAAGTCCATAAATTTATTTAATTGTTTTTTTATACTCTTAAGATATATATCATAACACTGCCCTATGTTGTGTGGTCTAGCTTTGTCTTAAAATCTCTTTGTACACTTTTCAAAAGATTTTTCTTTCTTTTTCGTTTGGAAGAAACATAGTTGTGATTTGGTGAGTTCTTTTTTTGTAAGTAACCAAATATTTGTATTGTTTTTATTGCTATTTTAGGATCATGTACTATTATGGAATCAATTATAAATTTTCTCATTGCATTTGTATTTCCTAATTTATAATTTCCATGAAACTTTTCATTGCCTATCCTATTTGAACCTATATGCCATTTAAGTCAACTTAAAGAGAATAAGCATTAACTACATTTATGGTATCCTTACTAATAATCTTCTTAATAGCCATTTCCTCATCATTTAATGTATTAAACTTCATAGTTTTGTCTTTTTGACTGTTTATCTACTACTAGCATCCAACTTAAATTTTAAATGTGTTAAAATCTTTTGAACAAATCGTAACTTACAACCTTCTCCAATATACTTGAATCTAGCTTCTTTTCATTTAATTTATTGTAAACAAGTATTATTTGTTTTTTGTCTTACAATTGTGCCCACTATTTCTAGTCTTTCCATTCAATATTCCTAAATTTTATGTTAAAAATCTATAGCTAGATTTTGACTTTGTTGATTTTTGCTAACTTTTCTCTACAATCCATTAACTTGTGGTTTGTCACTCTATAGTGTGATGTCCTAGAACAACCTTTCTTACTTTTCACTAATATTCTTTGTTGTGGTCTTACAGGATGATATCTTAAACTACCCTCCCCTATTACTCACCACTGTCCAGCCAGGTCATGGCACGTTGCTTTGAGGAAACGTCCTAGCACTCGCAAGTTTTAAATTTAGTTTTATTTTATTATATCTTATGTAAATTTACATCTAATTGTCAATCTAATATGAACTCTCAATTTTTCTTATGTGGGCTAAAGATTGACATTGATGGTAATTAAAAAAGTTGCTCCAAAAATGAAGAAGTAATAATGATGATGATGCTGACAGTAATATTAATAATATTAACTATAATAATAATAATCATAATAAATTAAAAAAAAACATGATGACCACAAAAAAGTTTTAGCCATTGAATGAAGGGATGATAATAAATATAATTGTTGAAATTCAGAATAATACAAAATAAAACAAAATTATTTTATTGATATGAAAGGTGATATAAATAACTCTTACATGAATTTTAGAATAGAAAAGACAATAAAAAGAAATAACATGTAAAGAAAAGATATAACATCTAATATCTTTAATAATTAATTCATATTAATTATTTAAGATAAAGAAAATAACTTAGGGTCTGTTTGGGGCAGCTTATAAGCGCGGGCGGCATTTTCAAAACAGCGTCGTACCGTTTGGTTCGTGCGTTTCGCCAGCTTATCCGAAATTGTGTTTGAGTTTTTATACTAAACGCAGGCGCGGGTCGACCCCTTCAGCTGACCTGCGGGCCGCGTTTCAGAATAAGCAGTTTATCATGAAATGCACAAGCTGCCCCAAACGAACCCTTAAAATAGGAAAGCCTAAAATCAGAAAGAAAATTACTCATAATCTAAGAAAATAAGTATAAAATATGAAATGAAATAACTCATAATGTAAGGAAATAATTTATTCCTCACAATTTCCCAAAGAAATAAATTATTTCCTAATATAACTTCTAACATTCTCCCTCAAGTTAAAACATAGTTGAAAATTATGTTCAACTTGGATTGAAAACATTAAACAGTGGGCGAATGAGATCTCATGAAGTAGAACTTGAAATCTTCATCCCGTGCTGCGGTTGTCTTTGACTGCAGTTCCTGTAGTGTCTATAGATAGGTGGAGGACTCCTATAAGTAATGTTGTAGAGGAGTTTGCAGGGAAGTAGACAACTGCGATTGTCTTTTACTGCAGTTCGTGCAGTGTCTGTAGGTGAGTGGAAGACTCCTATAGGTAATGCTATAGGAAAGTTTGCAGAAAAGTAGACAACTGCGGTTGTCTTTGACTGCAGTTTCTGCAGTGCTTGTTGATAGACAGAAGACTCCTACCGGCGATGTTGTAGGGGAGTTTGTAGGGAAGTAGAAAACCTGCAGAAAAAAATTGACTTGTATGACTTGTAGAAAACAAAAAGGAAAAACTCTGGAGATAGGCTTTGCTGCAGGAAAAACTCTGGAAGAGGGTCTGCTACAGAAAAAAGCTCTTGAAGAGGGCTGGAAAAGCTTTGGAGGAAGTTTTGATACAGGAAAAGACTCCGAAGAAGTGTCTGTTGCAGGAAGAATTCCGGTGGAGAACCAGCTGCAGAAAAAGCTTCGGATGAGGGCCTGAATCAGGGTAAGGATCTTGAGGAGAGCCTGCTCTAAATCGCCTCCCACCTTCTTCTAACTTATCGTTGCTCTCTGACGTAATGATTTGCATGTCCCTCTTATCCTTCTTCAATATGTTCCCCTACCTCGCAATTGTTTTTGTCTGTTTTTGTAACACCTCTTGTAGATCCAGAAGGCTTTCTTCATCAATTTTGATGGAATCAAGATGATAGTTGGCTCTGGTGCCACCGCCATTGGCTTGCACTCAAGCATATTATGAACTTTTCTTGACAGCTCTCCTCCTAGTCCCTTGAAGTGTCTTATTGTGGATTTATGTCTATTATGCAATTTTAATTAATACTATAGTTTCTACATCTTATTCTCAGGCTGCTAAATAAAATTGTTGGTTAAAAACTATGCAAGAGGATCTTCAGGCCCTACAAGACAATCACACTTAGGACATTGTTTTATGTCCTGCAGGTGTTAAACCCATTGATTGTAAATGAGTTTATTCTCTTAAACTCTAATCTGATGGCACCCTTGATAAATATATGGCAAGATTGGCAGCTCTTGGCAATCGACAGGAATATGGGATTGATTGTGAGAGATTATTGCACCTATGGCTAAGATGACAACTGTCCGACTTGTTCTATCTATTGTTGCATCTAAAGGCTTGTTCTTACTTCAAATGAATGTTAAGAATGTTTTTTTGCATGAGAACCTCAAGGAAGATATCTATATGACTCCTCCTTTAGGCTTGTTTTCTACACCCTCACATGATGTGTGTAAGCTCAAATGGTCTCTATACGGTTTGAAACAAACTACATGGGTCTGGTTTGAGAAATTTCACAATAATCTTCTTAGTTTCTCTTTTATGATTCTTCATTATTTCTTTGCAAAACTGACAAGGGAATTGTGTTGTTATTAGTCTATGTTGATGATATTGTCATCACATGATCTGATACTCAATTGACGTTTTAGTTACAGAAGCGTCTTCAGGGTTCTTTTCATATGAAGGATTTATGGTTTTTAACTTAATTCTTAGGACTTGATGTTCACTCTTCTCCCGTTGGTATTTTTCTTCACCGAAATAACTATACTAAGGAACTCATTGCTTTGGCTGGGCTCCAAGAGGGTTGTCCTGTTGATACTCCTTTGGAAGTGAATGTTAAATATCAATGAAATTGGTGACTTTCTATCAAATTTATCTCCGTATCGACAACTTGTTGGGAGTCTCAATTATCTAACCATCACACATCCTGATATTTCATGTTGTGCAACAAGTTAGTCAATTTTTGCAGGCACCTACATATCTTCATTTAGTTGTAATTCGACATAGTGTTAGGTATTTGAAATGTATTTCTCATTGTGGCTTGTTCCTATTCGTTTAACCATTGATAGTGATGTTGATTGGGTTGGTTGTTCTAATACACGTCGATCTATTACTGGTTAATTTATGTTTCTCGACAATTCCTTAATTTCTTAGAAGAGTAAGAAACAAGATCAAGTGTCTAACTCTTCTACTGAGTCTGAATATCGTGTTATGTCCTCAGCTTGTTCTGAGATCATTTGGGTTTGGGGTTTGTTGGCTGAGCTTAGTTTTCCTCAACTTGAGTCTACTTCTCTTTATGTAGATAATACTAGTGATATCTAGATTATTACTAATCCTGTCTTTCATTAGTGCACGAAACATATTGAAGTGGATTGTCATTCTATTCGAGAAACTTATGATAATTGTGTTATTTCTCTTCCTGTTATCTCTTCTGATCTTCAAACAACTGATATATTTACCAAGGCTCTTTCTCGGCAGCGTTATCAATTCCTTTTTAACAAATTGATGCTTCAATCAACATCAATTTGAGGGGGGATATCAATTTAGAAACTGAAATCGGGCAGAATTAAGAGTTTCCTTACTTAAAATTGCTAAATTAAATTCTGTAACTTAATTGTACATATTTTTTCTCATAGCTGAATATTATGTATTATTAGGCTATAATAGATTGTACAGACCTTGTACAGACCTGGAATGAAAGCAAAAGAAAAGGCATTCAACCTATTCACTTAAAACATTGACGTTCTCTTATGTATTTTTTTCATACTTCTTTCCACATAGATATTAGATGTTATCGGGTTGCCATCCAGAATCAACATGAAAGCACTATAATATAATATTATGAATTTTTGATATAAATTTATTCTGGAAGAATTTTTTCAAATACAGTGGAACTAATTTAATTTTCTAGGAATAATCAAGTGGCATGCAAAGATCTTGAGTTGTCCCATGAGGTCAACTGAAATAATCTTCCCAGATGATGATAAAAATACAGGTAGAAAAGATATACATGAAATTTGTCATCAAACTCTGGGTTTCCTTGCATGATTTTTTTTTCTTCTCTAGCTTTTCTCTTTGTTTGCTTGCTTTTTCCGCTTTTGAATACCAAGTTCCAGAAAATAACCGTGAGGTGATTCACTGTTTGCAACAGTTAGATGATATTGCTCCTTTTTTTTTGACATCTGTAGCTGACAACCATCAGAGCAGGAGAGTTGATACCTTTATTTCTTGTTTGGTAAATTTTATTCTATTTGTTCTTCAGTTTTATCTTGTTTAACAATATATTCATCAACTATGGAATTTTCATCTACTATTATGTTATTATTTTATGACTTCTAACTACAGTTGAAATGTTCAATTTCTTAATATACCGTTGGAACTGCCTTTTAATGTGGAAACTAATTGTTTTTCAAATAATTGCTTCTTTTTCCTTAAAGTTGCTGACTTCATATAAAAAATATCTCGGTTATGCAGTGCCAAAAAGAATGCCAGCTTCTAAAATCTAAATAGTAGGGAATCACTGAGCAGTAAATTGAGGATGTCTCCAGTGATCCATTGTTCAATAGGAAATATCAATCTTTTCCCTGGAACTACCTTTTCGCAAACGAATATAATACAATTTACCAGATATAATGCTTTACATAATGCAAAGCGGATATTTTATGCCAGACGATATGATTTTCCTCAACCATCATTACATCAGCCTCAGATTTACAGAATTAGCTTTGCTTCTAGACATGGATTGAGAAGTCAAACAGTATCAGCTGTTGGGACAGATGTAACAGTAGAAGATCCAAATCCAGCTGTTTCAGAAGAAGGAGATGATGTTGCAGAAGGATCCTTACCAAGTTCAGTCGAGACAAGCAAAACTGTTCCATCAAATCCTGCTATTACCCCCACCACCAGAGTTAAGCGCCCCAGATCTGTGAGAAAGAGTGAAATGCCCCCTGTGAAGGATGAAGAACTTATTCCAGGAGCTTCCTTTATTGGGAAAGTGAGGTCAATTCAACCATTTGGTGCCTTTGTAGACTTTGGAGCATTCACAGATGGACTTGTTCATGTTTCAAGAATAAGTGATGATTTTGTCAAAGATGTTGCAGCTGTTGTTTCCATAGGACAAGAGGTAAAAGTAAAGGTAGTAGAAGCCAATAAGGAAACTGGAAGAATATCTCTCACCATGCGCGACGGTGATGATACCATTAAGACACAGCAGAGAAAGGAAACTCCTGCTAATGGAAGTAGTGATAAGCCTAGATCTGTGAGGAAAAATTCTGTCAGGTCTAATCAGAAACGTGATGAGGTGCAAAAGAGTTCCAAGCTTGTGAAAGGCCAAGTTTTGGTTGGCACAGTGAAAAATACAATTAGATCAGGTGCTTTTGTATCACTACCAGATGGAGAGGAAGGTTTTCTTCCTGTCTCTGAGGAATCTGAGGGGTTTGGAAACCTAACGGGTAACTCTTCTCTGCAAGTTGGTCAGGAAGTTAAGGTGCGGGTGTTGCGCATTTCAAGAGGACAGGCTACTCTAACAATGAAGAAGGAAGAAGATGTTGAATCAATAAATAGACAGCTTAATCAAGGTGTGGTGCATGTGGCAACTAACCCTTTTGAGTTAGCTTTCCGTCAAAACAAGGACATAGCTGCATTTTTGGATGAGAGAGAAAGAAAACAGAGGGAAAATTCACGGGTGATTGAAGAGAAGGTCAATGAATCCACTACATCCAGCGAAGAGGACAAGGTTTGTATCTCTTCTGAATCGGATTTGGGGCTTGACGTTGGAAAATCAAGACCTGAAGTGATTCATGAAGAAGCTTATAATTCAGAATCTGTTCCAGATGAACAAATTAGCGGTTATGTGGAACTTGCAGGTGAATCACCTCTGGATGCTAGTTCTATTCCGAAAACCTCAACTGAAGATGTGGATAACTTTGAAACCCTAAAAGAATCTTCCAACCTAGTTTCTGACGAGCTCTCTGAAATAGATGTAGTGGCAGATTTAGTTTCGGTGGGTTTTACTAATGATGAAAGCATCAGCAGTACTACGAATTTGAATTCTGAAAGTTTTGTTGTTGCTGATGGCTCATCGAGTAATGAAGAAGAACAAAATGTGGTTTCCAATCAGCCGACCTACAAAGATAAACTTGAAATAGCAGCTATTGAAGTTAATGGGAATGTAGGATTTTCAAATGCTGAAAGTTCTGTGGCTGATGGGATCCCTATAACTAATGAAGTTGAAGGAAGCACTATTCCTGTCATTACAGTTTCAGAAGGTGAGGAGAATTTTCAAAATCCAGATGCCAATCAAAATGGAATTAAAGAACTTGAAACTTTCATAACCGTTGAACTGAAGGAAAATGAAGTTCGTGACTTATCTGTCACACAAGATGAGGGATGTTCTAAGGGATTAACTAATGAAGAAAGCCAAAAAAGAGAATTTTTTACTCCTGAAAATTTCATTACCGTTGAGTTCCCTGCAACAAATGAGGATAAAGAAACTGATGATTCTGCTATAACTTTCTCAGAAGAAAGTGATGCTCGTTCAGAAGTGGGGCCTGCCAAATCTGAAGAATTTTCTGAACAGGCTAGTGGTGAAATCTTGGTTTCAGAAGTTGCTCATGAAGAAATTGCTAGCAAACAGCCGGATGTCATCTTAATTAATAGTAAAATGGAAACAGAAGAGTCTCCATTAATTGAGAATGAAATAGCCTCTTCCTCAAACGGCATAAAAAGAGAGGCTTTGACTTTGGAGACTCCAGAGACTTCAGTCGAGAAATCTGGTAATCCTGATCAGGGAAGCGCAGTCAAAGGTTAGTAGCTGCTTACGTTTATTCTAATTCAGCTCTGTAGGGAAATTTCTTCTTTGTCTGTGCTTTTAGTATGACTAATAACTGTCAGGCCAACTATGCCTGTTGGTTTTCTGAAGTTTACTTATGCCTATTAATTTTGGGATGATTTGGACTTCAAATTTTTTATTTTTCTTTCTTCAAATCTTTGGAATTATGAGACTGATTTCCTGGATATTCCTCATTATTAGTTTGCCAAAACCAGGCCACCATACTATTTGAAAAATCTATTTCTTTTGAGTTGCTAGTTTGCAATCTGTAACTATGTCAGAGTAGCTCATAATTGCAATCCTTCATGTGCTCTCAATCGTAGCAAGGATGACAGCAAGGCTTTATCGCCGGGGTTGGGTTCCTGTCGAGTCTGTTGGAGACTAATCATGTGAAAGCTTCATCTTAAGTGTTGCCTATGTTGAGGTGATGGCAGGTGGATGACAAAACAGTTCTTAAAATTTCTCCTAGGAAGCTCCAACTTTCGGTGATGAGATTTGTTGAAATTCAACACCATAGGCTGAAGCCAATAGAGGTCAGTGAGAGTCAGCGCCGAGCTTCATAATCAACAACCTTCCATATGGTCAATATTGGGAAAATCGTTCGACGACTTTTTCTTCTCTTTGCAGTTGTTTTGTGGTTTATTATATTTGCTTTTGAGGTTGGTGCTTTAGCAAATTAAATTTATGATACTCTTAATTTCTAGTTTTTGGCATCAAAGTAAAGACGATAAGTAGTATGAAAGCCATGATGTTAGAGAGAGAAATTTGATGGTTCAAAAAGCTTTGGGCTTTAAAAAGGCTTAGATTCATGGAATTCATGAAAATACTCATGAGGTATTAGCGTGCTTGCGATGATGTGTGAAGAAGACATGGTAAGGATGGATGAATAGCAAGCATCTTTTGGTGATTCAGTTATGCTTGGCAATGAGGTTTGATAGATATTTTGGAGAAAATAATTGCTAATGAGCTGTGGCTTTAATTGAAATTTTTGTACATGACCAAAACATGTTTAAAAAATTTTACGACAAGAATGTATTATATTTCTCATGCAAGAAGCCGCCTCAATCAAATCATGTTTGAATGAGTTCTATGCCATAATTCAAGATTTGCTGAATATTAATTTGATCGTTGAGGGGAAGGATCGTGTAATTTTATTATTCCACCTTTTACCTCCTTGCAAGCACTTTCAGGACATCTGCTTTATATAAATGTGATACAATTAACTTGAATGAAAATATTTTTTTCTTTCAAAAGGGGTGATTATTAAGCTCGTGAGAGATGATAAATAAACTAGTTGTCATTCAAGGAGAGATTATTTGAAGAAGGTTCCTCTTCTATTTGGGTAGAAGTCTTGTGGCAATTTTGAAGAGGTTGTGGCTTTTTTTTGTATGAAGAGAAGGCGCATATAGAGAAATTTGCTTCGTTTTAAGGGAGGAAAAAGCAAGCAACAAATGACAACTATTAGGTGAAGTTAACGAATGCAAATGTAGTTGCAAATTGGTCTGATTCTAAAGATGTTCTTTCAGTGACTAATGGTAATAGATGCAGAAGGCTATGTATTCTAGACGTAGCTTATTTCAGTCACATGCGTTATGATATGGAGACATTGTTTACGTGTGTTCAAGTTTTTGACGGGTTGCATTAACACTAGAGACACTTTTATACAAGATCAAAGGTTTTAGAACTATGAAATTGAGGGCACATTGATATGAATATTTTATTGATTGGAGTCAAATTTGCACTAAATCTAAGGATGAATCTAATGTCTTAAATGCTCTTAGCACGCATTATATATATTCTTTGGTGATGCTAATGTTTTTAAGGTTTTTAAGAGTGCTTTGGTCGTTTTGATGACAAATCAAGTAAGTGGATTTTATATTCTGTAATGTTTATAAAGAAGTTGAGGAGGCTTTAAAGAAAACCAAGGGTGGAAAGTCTATAGGACCTGATGATATCCCAATTGAAGTGTGGAAATATTTGGGAGATTTGGGAGTTTCTTGGCTTACTAAACTCTTTAATATTATTTTAAAAACTAAAAAGATGCCTGAGGAGTGGAGGAAGAGTATTTTGGTCCCCATTTTAAAGAATAAAGGGATGCACAAGAGTGTGCAAATTATAGAGGAATTAAGTTGATGTGTCATACTTTAAAATTATGGGAGAGGGTAATTGAACATAGGTTAAGACGCATCACAAAAATTTCTCATAATCAATTTGGATTTATGCCGGGCAAGTCTACTATGGAAGCTATACATTTATTGAGAGGTTTGATGGAGAAGTTCAGAGATTATAAGGAGAATCTACATTTGATTTTTATTGATTTAGAAAAAGCTTACGATAAGGTTCCAAGAGATATCCTTTGGAGAGTTCTCGAGAAGAAATGTGTTGATATGACTTATATTCAAGTCATTAAAGATATATATACTAGAGCTGTTACTTTTGTTCAAGCTGAAGGAGGATTGACGAAATATTTTCCTATTTCTATTTGATTACATCAGGAATCGGCTTTAAGCCCATATCTTTTTGCTTTAGTTATGGATGGTCTTACTGGACATCTACAAGAGGATGTACCTTGGTGTATGCTTTTTGCTGATGATATTCTTCTCGTGGATAAAACGAGAGAAAAAGCCCAGGAAAAACTTGAATTATGGAGGTCTACATTGGAGTCTAAAGGCCTTCGTTTAAGTAGAACCAAAACTGAACACTTGGAATGTAATTTTAGTAGTAATAGCTCTAGTGACAGAAGTGTGACTTTGGGTGATCAAATTATTAAAAGGTGTGAACGATTTAGATATCTTGGGTCCGTTGTCCAAAGCGATGGTGATATAGATGGGGATGTTAAGAGTAGAATTCAAGTTGGTTGGTTGAAGTGGAGGAATGCTTCGGGCCTTTTGTGTGATAAAAAAGTACCGCTAAAACTGAAAGGAAAATTTTATAAGACGGTGGTGAAACTTAATGTTGGCCTTTAAAAGAGAAGCATAATAATAAGTTAAGTGTTGCCGAGATGAGAATGATTAGGTGGATGAGTGGCTTTACACTTAGAGACAAAATGTGAAATGAATATATTCGTGATAGGGTTGGTGTAGCTCTTGTGACGGACAAATTAGAGAAAGTCGTCTTAGATGGTTTGGTCACATTAAACGTTGACCATCTAATGATCCGATTAGGAGAGTAGATGTTTTAGATTCGACTTGTGTTAAGAAAGGCAGAGGTAGACCTAGGAAGACTTGGGCTTATTGTATTAAAAATGATCTTAATTTACTAGAACTAAATGAAAATATGACACTAAATAGGATGCAATGGAGAAAAAAGATTCATGTAGCCGACCCCACGTAGTGGGATTAAGGCTTTGTTGTTGTTGTTGTTGTTGTTGTAGAGTTTAACATTCAATAGTGATGATGTGTTGGACACAATATCTTCAGTGAACCATCACAACTTTGGGAAGAAAAAAATGGTTTAGCTTCTTGAGTACAAGAAGGGTCGTAGATTAAACCGAGACATAAGTAGAGGAAGAGGCTTCTAAAAGTGATCAAATGGATATGCTTGTGTTACACAGGCTACCCCATGCGACAATGCATAATTCTATCATTTAGATCTGATCAAAATCCACTTTGTAGGTATACAGATTTAGTGACAAGTGAATGTTTGATATCAATTCATCTTGGCATGCAATATGTATATTTTAGAGGTATCTTGTAAGTTTCAAATTCAGATGATATTGAGGTGATATTTTGATTTGATGAGATTGCATATTGCTTAGTAGTATAGGACCTTGGGGCATAGGATGCTTTTCGGGATGCCGCATAAACTTAATCTATCTTTGTAAGTGCATTGGTAATTATTATATATGATGAGGAGCATTATTAGTTTGTTTGAGATAAAATCCCTTAGATGGAGTATAAATTCCTAAACTTTCTCTCTGCAAACATCCTGATATATGAGATTTTAAATTCTTGGATACACACTTTTATTTTGTTGCCAAAATTAAGCGGTTAGAAAAAAACTTCGTTGAATTTGCTAGTCCACTTCATGTAACGCTATATAGAAAGTGATATTAAAGGATTATCCTCCTAGGGTCCTCAATCTAAGTAGAGAGTGGAGCTAGGCTTTGTTATTGGGGTCTTTTTGGTCTGAGATTAGTTAAGTAAAATATCGGTCGCCTGTATTGGTTATATTGAAGTAGTAACTGGTATATAATGGAGCGGCTCTTAAAATCTCCGGGGAAGTAACAACCAGCGATGGTGAAGTTGGTTTAGATTCACCACCTATATGACGCACTCTAATAAGATTGAAGGTCGGCGACATTTTCTGTTTTCAATTTCAATTAGATTGGTGGCCAGTAAAGTAGTTTAGGCAGCAATGCAACTTTTAAGGAAATATAATTCATAATTTATTTATATGAAGAGCTTCTAAGTCACAACTAGTTGTGTGAAACTAATATAGTACTAAGCGTACCTATACACTCGGGAGAGGGTAGTTAAACATATGTTCTTTTTCGACACACAATTTATTATATAATTCTATCAATTTTTTTGTTGCTTATGTCATTATCTTCATTTTATTTTCTTTTGCAATGAATTAAATGCATGTTCATGAATTTATATTTGCTTAAAACTTATCTTATTTCATGCTTGTGATAATTCATTACTTCATGCTTAATTTACATATTCGATTTGACCAATTGACATGTTAAAACTTATTGTGAATCCATAATGATCCGAGAGGGTTATGTATCCCTCAACTAGTAAGAATCACATTGCATTATTAGGTGAATGAAAAGTAGTCCGTAGTGCAGTGCAAATAAATAGGGAGATAAATTTTGATGGGCGTAGAATAGGTCTGCTTCTATTTCTCAGTGGCCACATTAAATTCTAAGCATTTCATTCCTACTCATTTTTTAGGTCATCACATGTGAAATGTAGTTTTTAACATCTCAAAATTCTCCAAACTAATTTCTCTAGTTAGGTGTATCTTTAGATTTAGGTTTGTATTTAGGAGTCGTTATTTGAAAAACACCCTTAATCGTCACTCCAAACTTAAGCTTGACAGTAGTAGACTAAAATTAGCCTATGGGATTCTTACCTCGTTTCTCTGTGGGATCGACATTCTGGTCTTAAAAGAAAACCCTATACTACTTGAATCGATACGTGCAATTGCGTAGTACCCTTAGTATGTGAACTATCAATTAAATTCTAAAATCTACAACATATTTATTTTACATACTAGCCGCTATAATTAAACTGGGTCAAGTTTTTTATCATAAAATTAAATATCTGTGTAATTACGGGTCGGATCAAGTATTTGGCGCCGTCTCTGAATATTGAAATTAAAATAATTACACATATATGCACGCGCACATTCTAGGGGGCATCAGAGGGCATTATTTCATCGTGTTTATAAGATGAAGTTTTGAATAAAATTCATTTATAACTTGTGACTCTAATGTTGGGGGAGATGTGAAGAAATAATGTGGAAATCGATTCGAGAGATGCAAAACTTTGAACATAAGCGTACATAATAAAAAAACACAGATTTAATATGGAAAAAACCATGGAGCTATACCATACAAAGAAATCCATTATAAAGAAAATAAGGATAATCATACAAAATACACCACACTCAAGCCTGTTCAAACTTTGAAACACTTCAAGGCACTCATTCTCTTCTTTGCACAAGAGAAGATTCGAAATCCAACCTTACTCTTGTAGATAAATATGACGTAATATGTAGGAACTTCCTAAAAATTGATTACGGGTGCCAAGGTGCCGCGATATAGCGCTACGACTTTCCAACTGGCGTTGCGGTGTCACGCTCTTTGTTGTGGAATTTGGATTGGTTGTTGCGGCGCACCCCTCCGGGCACTGCAGTGTCGTGCTCTTGTGTTTTGAATTCATATCGGGCGCGGAGACATTGTGTATGGTGCCCAAACTCTCCGTCAAGCTTGATTAGTGAAATTGAGGGCTTTGAGTGACCAATTGATTGACACAGTTAGACTCCAAATAATAAAATCTAGCATATTCTAAATCTTCATATATTCTTTTTAAAATCGTTTGAAACTTAACTGCACCTCTTTTTTTCATAATCAAGATTGAATAGTTTTTTATTTCTCGTTGAAAAGGGGTTTTTTACGCTTTTTAGACTGATCAGTAGAAATTTCTTCACACCGATATTGCTATTTTGTTCTTATTTGAAGAATGAAATGCAGCAACAATATCCCCTTCTGTTGTGAAGCAATTGCGGGAAGAAACTGGAGCTGGTATGATGGATTGCAAGAAGGCTCTTGCAGCAACTGATGGTGACATTGTTAAAGCTCAGGAATTTCTCAGGAAGAAAGGATTAGCTACTGCAGATAACAAGGCTAGCAGATCCACTGCAGAAGGAAGAATAGGATCTTACGTTCATGACAACCGAATCGGAGTCCTAGTAGAGGTGAATTGTGAAACAGATTTTGTTTCTCGAGGGGAGATATTCCAGCAACTAGTCGAAGACCTCGCAATGCAAGTTGCCGCTTGTCCTCAAGTTCGCTGCTTGGTACCCGAAGACATCCCTGATGAAATCGTGAACAAGGAAAGAGAAATAGAAATGCAGAAGGAGGATCTAATGGCGAAACCAGAGCAGATAAGATCAAAAATTGTTGATGGTCGTATTAAAAAGAGGCTTGCAGAGTTTGCATTGCTTGAGCAACCTTATATTAAGAATGATAAGCTGGTTGTCAAGGATTGGGTGAAGCAGACAATTGCCACACTTGGAGAAAATATCAAAGTGAAGAGATTTGTTCGATACAATCTCGGTGAAGGTTTGGAAAAGAAGAGTCAGAATTTCGCTGCTGAAGTTGCTGCTCAAACTGCAGCAAAACCTTCATCATCAGTACTGCAAGATCAGTCTTCTGCAGCAAAGGAAACTCGTCTTGAGAAGTAAGTTTATTGTTCATATTGATGTTGTTATTCTTCCATCTCCGACTTCCGAAATGCTCTTAAAGGATTTGCATAATAAGCCCACCAACTTCAGTAAATTTATTTGCTTATTACGATTCTAATGATTAGATGCCTGCTGACATTTATGTTGCTTAAATGTAATTTGTTAGACCGCCTACTGCCGTCATATCAGCGGCGCTGGTCAAGCAACTTCGCGAGGAAACTGGTGCCGGCATGATGGACTGCAAGAAAGCTCTTTCAGAAACTGGCGGCAACCTCGAGAGGGCTCAGGAGTATCTTCGCAAAAAGGGTCTTTCATCTGCTGATAAAAAATCTTCCAGACTGGCTGCAGAAGGCCGGATTTCGTCTTATGTCCATGACTCTCGCATTGGTTGCTTGATTGAAGTTAACAGTGAGACGGACTTTGTCGGGCGGAATGAGAAGTTCATTGAGCTGGTTGATGACCTGGCAATGCAGGTGGTGGCGTGCCCACAGGTAGAGTTTGTTTCAGTGGAGGATATACCTGAAAGCCTTGTGAACAGGGAGAGAGAAGTAGAGATGCAACGAGAAGATTTGCAGTCTAAACCTGAGGTGATAAGAGAGAAGATAGTTGAAGGAAGGATATCTAAGAGGTTAGGAGAGCTTGCTCTGCTGGAACAAACATTTATCAAAAATGACAGTTTGTTGGTGAAGGATTTAGTGAAGCAAACAGTAGCTGCTCTTGGTGAAAATATCAGAGTAAGGAGGTTCATTCGCTACACCCTTGGGGAAGTTCAGGATTGAGAGAGAGAGAGAGAGAGAGAGAGATAAATATGTACTTGGAGGAGGAAGAATAGTTTTAATGACTGGGGTGATGCAAAATGGTCTATTTTTGCGGTTCGGGTAATTTGGTGATGAGGTTGATGATATTGTAAGTTATTATAACTTGTACTCAATCAGCCCAATGATCTTTTTGGCAAATGGAATAGAAAAATTTGCTATTTGTGTGGATGTTATTATAACAAAAAAATGGGTAATATCAGTTTATTTGAAGGTGTTATTAAATACATTTTTTTGGACTTCTTTTCTAAAATGTTGAGAGCAACATATTTATCAGTTTGTTATATATATATATATATGTGTATAGAAGGTTTTCTCTCCAAATAAACAAGTGTTCGAGTTTAGCAGGTTCTTAGAATAATCTCAGCTCTTTAAACTGCGAAGGAGGAGTTCAGTCATACATATTTGTTTCCAGAATCGCTCATCTCTTTGAATGGCAACCGCAAAAAATAAGAGAATTATATGAAACTACCATTGTTCGTTTGTATGAGATAATGCACATTTCTCGAGTCTAAATGATGAATTTATTAGATGTTCCATTCTCTTAAATTACATAAAAAAGTTTTATGCACACTGAAGAAGTTGAAAAAACATGAACGCAATGAAATAAAATAAAAATAGTAAAAAAAGATTATGAGAGATTTTCTCGGTTGTTGAGGTTTTGTTTGTTGCCCGTCTCCATTCTATCCCGACTCATCTTCCGTTGGACACAAGGGTTTCCCTAAAATGTTTTTGGGAAATTTTATTGGAAGAGTTATTTTTCCGGTTTAAATGCGAAAAACCGAGTATAGGAGGCCTAAAGCATGTGACCTAGCGTTCAGGCCCCGACTGACAAGAGCAAATTGGTGAGGGTCAAATGACAAGGGTCGACTAATGAGGTAGGTGGAGCCGACTGGCGAGGATCGATTGACGAGTGACGGCTGACCGGAGTCGATTGCTGAGGTCCGACTAGCGGGGGCTGACTAGTGGTGGCTAACGAATGAATGTACTTTTGGACAAGTTCTCCACTATATTAAATGTTGCTAGTCACTTCTCAATCACTATATTTTCTTGTATAGCTCATATTCTTATTTATAACATGATTCACACTCGTTGCACCGTTTAGAATGAAGAATTTGGATTTATTTTTGAATCACACCAAATATCGTAAAAGAGAGGAGGGAAAGGTGATCAATAAAGTAGAAAGAAAGGAAGAGAGTGAAGAATGTGTTGTATTAACTATTCTAATAGGTGTCAAGTGATGAAGGAAGAAGTCCCATTTATGTATTTACTCTTTCGTTTTATATAGATGAAATTTATTACAAAATAAACAATAGTAATGCTTTCTAGGAATTTTCGGTTATTTTTATTATTTTTTGTGTTTATTTTGGAATTTATATCAAACGTGCTATTTATGACACATATTCTTTGTTGACGTTGCATTTCATATTATGTCATATGCGCTTTGTCCGATCACTTCCCTCCCGACCGAGTGGTGAGGGCCGAGTAGCGAGAGCTAAAAGATGAGGGTTGAGTTCAAAAAATTCTCTAACAAAATGATCAAGTAGTTGAGTCTAACACTTGGACAAGTGACGAGTCGTCGAGCAGTGAAGGTGCCGAGTTTAACAGATTCTCATGACAATTCTCTTAACATGTTGAACCGTGAATGAGAATTTCTATCATATAGTTATCTTACGTGTAAAATAAGGAGAGGGGGGAAGATTGGAAGAGAGAATTTCCAAATGACACTCTCCCCTAACCCACCCTAAAGTGCGAGGGATTATTACGTGCGGACACCGCATGCATCTCTGCATGCTGTGTCCGATCCTGACCGCGGTGATCTACGGTCAGGATTATTTCCGTTAAAAAAAAAATCGGTAGGGCCGACCGAAATACATCAAGATCGTAGATCAGGTGATTTACAGTTCGGATTGGACACCGCACGTAAGCTGCGTGCGGTGTCGCAGCAGTGTCCGATCCGAATGGAATAATTTTTCCTAATGCAGGGATGAAAACGTGCTTGAAAGCCCTTTTGTCGGCTCGGGTCCGAACCGGTTGGGTCTGTAACGGCCGAAGCATCGCTCCGGTCTATAAAATCTCGTCTTGATCAAATCTCCAGCCCTAAGCCGCCTCTTTCTAGCAGAGGTAGACCCGTTTAGGGTTTCCCCTGGCGATATCGCTTTAACCATGCTGGTATCACGCGCTTCTTAGATTGATTTTCTAGTTTTGTTTTGCTACTCATTGAGTTTTCTTGTGTTCATTATCAGTACGCATCGTTCTGGATTTTTGGTTCCTACAAGCAGCAAAAGTGCAAACTTCGATGCTCCCATTCTTTATTCCATTGTCTTATATAAATTTTCTTCGCGGTGTTAGGATTGAGATGCTTTAGATTAAACTGAGTATTGATTCTACGAATTTTATACCGTTTAAGGCGTTATATGTAGACGCTTGAGCGGAAGGGAGATTATTTCATAATTGGTTTCTGATACGTAACTGCTCGACGAAATACCAGCTGCTAATTGTATTCGCAACTTCTTAGAAGTAGTTTACCAGGTGCAAGTTTTGATTTTTTTTCTTCCGGAGAGAATACATGAGAAAAAATGCTTCAATTAAATTGCTGGTGATGAGAAACCAGACAGGGACATCCGCACCCATAGCTACTGCCATGGAGGATGATGACTCGTTCTGTTGGGAATCTCTCTGATGCATGAATCTATTGAATCCCCGTTTTTTTGTCAAATTTTTCATTTGCTTTCTTGTGGCTTATTTTTATGTAGATGTGATAAATATTATGTCTATCGGTCTCGTTTTATCGCTATTACTTGGTTGGGCATTAAGTGTCACTCTCCATTCATCCCTGTTAAGTATTGCATGAGTTTTTAACTTTCTTTGTACATGTCCATGCCAATTTAACTATATTATTACTAGCTTATTATACTAAATTACATATCTAACACTTAAACTTTACTTTTTTATATTTATACCACCCAATTCTTTCATATGACATGAGCATATCACTATTTTATCCTTTAAAAAGTAAAGTAAGCCTTTTCATTCTTAGATAAGGTGACATATATGTAAAAAGTCAAAGTTTAGGTGATAGATATGTATGTAAATCTTTCATATTATGTAAATATTTATCAATGTAGTAATCATTTTATTGTCGCACATCTACATAAACAATTCTTTCTATCAAGTTTATGCTCTTTTTGCTAGCAGTGTTTTTTTGTTTTGCCTTACCCTCAAATTGTGGTTTTTCACTTTCAATGTTGTTCCTATACGTTAGCACTAAGAAAGTCAACACTTGGAGTAAGTTTGTGGAATTTGGTCAAGTTTGTGATTATTTTTAATCAGGGAAATTTACATACATAGCACCCAATTTTTTTTGTATTTACATATCTCATACCAAAAATTTCATATTTACATACATGTCTCTTTGGTGCTTTGTATTTCACTTTTAAAAGTTGGTGACATAAGAATTGTGTGCTATGTATGTAAATGCCCATTTTAATTAATATTCAGCCCAAAGCTTTTCTTGTCCAGTATATTTTTGCCTGGCATTGTCGATTTAGATGATATGTTGACACAAATCTTCATCTTTGAAGATTAATGGCTGAATTTCTTAACCCTTTTAAAATATCTACCATGATGGACTCTTTCAAGATTCCTATAATGTTTTTGATACATGCTCTTGACTGAGTTAATTTTTCTATGTTTTATGGAGCTCCGTTGCTGCCAAGGATGTATAATTTTATGCACGTATTATCAGAGTTTGATGATGACTTTTAATTGTCACTACCACTGAGGCAGCCAATAGCATTGATATATCTTGTTCTTCTTCATGATACAGTTTTGTAATGTTTCGTTTTTTTTTTCAATTTCTCTTTTTTTTCCTAAGGATTTTTTTATTTGTGATTGTTTACTTTTTTTATGTAAATTTAAGATGTACTAATTCCTGTTTTATATTTTTATATAAACTATACATTTGGTAGATGCACATGTTAGATTGTCACTTATTGTAGTTAGATTTTATTGATTTTGCTCGCTTACCCTCAACATAATGGTTTGGTGTTTAGTCTCCCATCTTGAGGTTGAGGACTAGTGTTTGAAGTGCACTTATTGGCCTTTGGGCTATTGCTTTTTCTGTTCTTGGTCTGGCCTCTTCTTGTATTCTGTTAACTGTTAAAATTGTGAAATTAGTGTTCTTTTTCTAGGTTTCCAATAATATATCATTATTTGGTGATATTCTTTTTTGTAATTTTCACATACAACTTATACATATAATGATTTGCTTATATGCTCATATAATGATTTGCTTGTGCTCATGTTATTGGGGTTTGCAAATGATGACAACACTGACAGGGACATCTGCACTCATTGAGTTTGATGAAATTATGTTGGGAATAATGTTTATCTGATGCAATTTCTAAATAAATTTTACTGGATTTACGCTTTGATTGTGATTTTATTTGGCTGGGGTTTTTATGTGGCTATTAATTTAAGGCAGCTAAAATTCATTTTAAATTGAGGCTTTAGAGATTGACCCTACAAAATAACATGCATTTGGAGGTGTTTTTTTTTTCTGTAAGATTTGGTGCATTGTCTTGCAATTTCTGTTTTCCTGAATACTTATAATTTTTTGCTATAGCTGTATTGTTATTTTTTTCAAAATTCAGATATTTGTTTGATGGGAAGCTTTCTAAAATTATGTCTTTCAGAGTTGGTTAGTTGCTATAAGTTTTTGTTCCACTTTTTCAGAATTATGAAATCTATAATGGTAATAACTGTTTAAATTTTTTTTTTTTTGTAACAATTTTATAATTATTTTGCACAAGTTCTTAAAAATCTTGGTGGTTTTAAAACTTTTTATTATTTCTTGATCTTCTTTATTTGCAAATTTTGACTTTGATCTGTTGCACTGTTTGATGCTTTGCAAACCTAATGATTGTTTATAAGAACGGAGATCTGAACATGTGATCTCTGTCGAAGCATGGCTGGACTCTTCTGCTGAGCTCCAGATGATCCAAAATGTTGATTCGATCATCATAGCAATGAAGGCTTGCAGTTTTTAGTGATTTTTTTCTTTAGTTTGACTGCCTGACTTTTTTCTTCATGGGGTTATTTAGTTTTTAATTTTCTTAATCAATCATGCTGCATGTATGTTATTAATTATTATTAATATTTTTTTTCATCATTCAATTGCTTTATGTTGTATTTTTATTTGGTATTTAAAATGCTTTTGAATTTTTATACGTTTGTAAACACCAACTCGAAAATTAAATTGTTTAAATTCAAATTTATTTCATTTGAAACTATTCTTAAAAGGTTAATTTTTTGAGATTACTCTGCAATTTTTAAGCTTAATTTTTTTTTCAATAATTAATTTTTAATGTTATGCACTTAGAAGACAACCTGATTATTGAATATTGTTTATTTGATAAATTTTGTTTAGAAATTACAATAGCTAAAAAAATTATCTAATTTTATCTCCCTTTTTTAGGGGTTTTTACTTATAGAAGTCGACACGCTAAAGCCTATTAAACCTTTAATTTACTCCCCACGGGCTCTGTCTATTTCTCAATCGGAAGGTGTTAGAAAAAAGGTAACGCATAATTGCTCCAAGAGTCGAAGGCCTCTGTTCTTGTGAATCGAATTGAACACTTGCAGAGCACGCTCAACTGGGCGATGGGCACACGACTCACCGGTCAGGCCAGAGTACCCTAATGTGAAGGATGGGGAGGCGGTGAAGATTTAAGAGCCTGTCGAAAAAGCTGCTATTGGAATCAATAAGCGAGGATGATGACTCAATGGATTCAGATTGCTGGGGGCTAGCTCTTCTGGAAAACGTGAATGAACTGTACAACAAATATCAAGGAGAAGAAATGAAGGTGAAAGGAATTGGTGAATTTGAACCAAGAGTCGACGATGAATGAGAAACAAAGTTTCTCATACAACTTTCAGATCCTTTCCTACCTGCTTCTTGTGGCAAAAGCTTAATGGCACTCGTGTTGTCTCCATTGAGCTTTAGAGCGAGTCTCTTGAAGAAGGATTGTGTGATTGCGCCAAAAGATCGAGGCTTTAGATCACCGATGAGATTCGGGGCTTGGGATTATAATAGCTAAAAGGAATTAGGTACTGTCTTTGAAAGATATCTCATTGGATTATAACCTTTAGCAAGTGGGTCTTGGGATTATAGCTAAATGGAATTAGCTACTTTTGTGGAGGATATTTTCATAAATTTATTCGATTATAAGCTCTTGTAAGTCATTCACTCCTTGTTCTCTATTGTTGATGCTTTGTCTGCGATACATTTGTGTTAGGGTTAAGCTTGCTGCTCATGGTCCCCTATTTTGCTCTCTTTTATTTTTGAAGAAGTTGCCAGCTTATCTATTTACAATTGTCGTATTATTCTATTATTCGATTAAATCTCCCTCCCGTATAAAATGAACGATTCGAAGAGGAGTGAAACTAAATGAAGGGATATAAGACGAGCAATAGACAAATGAGAGAAAGGAATGTGGAGTACTTTCATAAAGTGAACTTTGCGTGGATAACCTTCAAAGTGTACGTCTGAAACGAGATCAGATCAAAAATACTTTAGAGAAATTTCGTGAAGAGGATGTTACGAAGACAACTTGCAACCAAAGAACCACATATAAATGCTTATTCTAGGGCCAAAAATACTTTCAAAACATCTTATCTTTTGTTAATTATATCTTGAGGGATGCCTTTAAAACTCTCCATAAAGAGGGTCTTGATTACATTGATTGAATGAAATCTGGTTATTTGAGAAATTTATCGATTTAAATCATCTCAAGAGAGAATCCTGATGCTTTCGACATTTCTACCAGATTATAGAGCAGAGGGTGAATCATCGTAAGCATTAGGAGCTGTGATGCTTACGCATATGGGACCCACAAGACAATATAAATGATTAAAGTATACTTAGTTGAGAAGGTAGTTAACATAATCAGAGACTCTTTGTCAGCAATCCATGAATTGCATTGTCCCAGGATGTCTCAATAGCCCCAAATTCAGATGGAAGAAACTTTAGTTCTTATGGCTCTATAGCACGCTGAGCTCAAAGAGGTGGGGGTTATCCTCGCCAAAGATTGTAGAGCTATCGCTGGAAAGAAGAGAAAGGAGATTTAGCTACAAAATTGGAAAGACTACACACAAAGGACTTATAGTCCGTTTTGGTCGAGGATGCATCTAACATCCTAGTTATACTAGACGGTCCTAAGTAAAAATTTATGTTGGACTAGTCATGTTGGAGAAGCACACAGACTTCTTGGGCATATACATATGATGCAGCTGTGTACCACAATCTCATGATGTGAAGGTACTACTGGTTATGACTTGGGATATCGTCATACATGCAACTCAGTCTAAAACTTGCTAGTAGATTCAGATGGAAGAAACTTTAGTTCTTATGACTCTAAAGCAGGTCGAGCTCAAAGAGGGGGTTATCCTCACCAAAGATTGTAGAGCTATCGCTGGAAATAAGAGAAAGGAGATTTAGCTACAAAGTTGGAAAGGCTACACACAAAGGACTTATAGTCCGTTTGGGTCGGGGATGCCTCTAACATTCTAGTTATACTAGACGGTCCTCAGTAAAAATGATGTGAAGGTACTATTGATTATGACTTGGGATATCGTCATACATGCAACTCATTTTAAAATTTGCTAGAAGGCCATGCAAAAAAACAAAGTATTGGTTTTGAAAAATTCAAAAATTTTTAATCCTTAATTTTAGTTAATCTTAATATTTTATTATTAAGCTTGATAATAAAGTAATTATAAATATATCTTATCAATTTATAATAAATCCATGTCAACAGATTTATCAATTGTAAGTGCAACAAAATTTATAATCCCTTTTCTATCAACTAGGGTTTGATCACCTAAAATCTATTCTCCCAAAGATGGGGAAAGGATTGCTTGATCTGGAGCTTTCCACGGTTCTTACCACAGCAATTCCGTCAACGTTCTGATCCACATCTTCTTTGTCTGGCCAATCTTCTTCAGCTCTTTGATTCTCTTCGATTTGACTCCTCCATTACTGCATCTTTTATTCCTTGGTGGCATTGATCTCAATTTTTCTTTCTTCATCGCCCTCTTCTACGCTGCCTTCTACTTTTCCCTCGACGGAAATGCCGACTCAATCGCTGCTCTCCTCTGCCTTCTCTGCTGGTTTGGCAGCAAATACCTTGCAGGTTTACTCGGATTCTCTCTCGCATGGAAGGTCAAATCCCTCTTTCTCTTATATGCTCTTTATTTTACACATGTTGTAACTGATTGGAAACAATTTCGGCACCTTTGCTGTCTCTAATGAGATGTCGGTATTAATTGATTATAATTATAATCTTTTTTTATTATTTCATTTGTTTTGAGATTATGAAATTGTTCATCTGTTTTGGAAATCTGAGAAATAATTGTGCGGTAGCTTGTATGCATCCTCGAAAGATAATGAGGACGATAGGGTGTGCTTTTGATAATTTGATGTCACATTTCCACGGATGAGCAGACAAATTTTTTTATTATTCTATCAGATGTGCCCTAAGTAGGGCGCCGTCTTGATTGATCCCACTGTATTCAGTGGCGGGCTGATCACGTGACGCCCTCATCACGAATCGGCTCCACCGAGGGTCCCACTGGACCATGGAGAGTCCACACACCTGGCAGGCAGTAATCTGCTCTGATACCACTTGTCACCTCCCAAAAGAGCCCTTAAGGGTGGTGGGCAGCCCAGGACTTAAATACTGCTTTTCGGCCCTACACCTAGCCAATGTAAGACTATTTGTCCGTGACAGGGCGCTCTCTTTATTGACCCCACTGATAGAAAAGTTTTTCTTCCAGAAAGAAACAACAAAGAGTAATTATGAAATTATTTCAGAGTATCCAAATAATGGTCCCAACAGCCAAGCTGCATGATAAAAGAAACTTTTTTCAGACTGAGGCACCATGATAAATTTTAACATACAAGTTGAATCGGATTTAGTAAATCTTGTAAATCCAGAGGGTTATAAGTGCGGGTGGTGTTTTCAAAACGCCGTCGTGCCGTTTTATTCGTGCGTTTTGCTAGCTTATCAGGATAATCAACTTATCCTAAAACGCACAAGCTGCCTCAAACGGATCCTTAATAAACATTGAGATGATTAAATCCTGAAAACTGTTTTGACTATATATTTGTTTAATCCTGGGACATTGTATTTTCATGGGTCGAGGGAGAAATCATGAATCCAACGAATTTTGGATTTACCCAATAATTAGTCCAAAGTGAGATTTATCAAATGTATGATTTAATCCCTGAAAAAAGCTAGCTCAAAATTATTATTGTTGAAGCTTTAAAGTTATGTGAATATTTGTATTTCACTTTTAAAAAGAGTAATAGTGCTATTTTTATGTGATATTAATAATTTGAGTGCTATGAGTGCAAATTTGGAATTTTAGGAGTCTAAATGCATAAGAATTGTGTGCAATGTATTTAAATGCCCCTAAAATGAATCAAAAACAAAAATCAAAACTCCCAAAGGACCACTCAATTGATTACGGGTTGACTTGTTGTTCTTAGTAAAATGTCATGCATATATTTTTTTTGTATTAACTAAGGTTGGCAATGTTAGCTTGTTAGAAACCAAATTGCTGTATTTTCACTACAGGTTGTTCTGGCTACCCAGCTGTTCTTCTGGGTAGGACAATTCGTAGGTCATGGAGTTTTTGAGGTAAAGCATCAAAGATCCCTCAGATCATCAGTAGCAGCAGCATAAACGGTCCAGTTTGAAACTCATACGTACTGCTACCCCTGTTTTGTCTGCTGAAGCTAGCTCCATTCTTCGTCTCGCTTGAGGTACTATTTTCTTTATATTCCCCCTCTAAACTTTCTCATGAAAAGCTAACGGGATCTGTAGAAACGGAAATCTCACATTTCTCTTGATTCGGCTGCTTCTAAGCGTTTTTGGTTACGAACCATATCCATGTTTTCATGCAAATGCATCAAAGAAGATGGAGGCTGACCGCATGGCGGAGAGGAAGCAGAAGAAATCATGTGAACATCTGAGAAGAACTAGCTCACTGTTAATCAAATCCACTTACATGTTGTGGCAGCTCTATCTGTTTGAGAACTATCACAGGTTCTTGGGCTGGATGATAATGTCAGCATGTTACTGATATAGATTTTATTCGGTTCTTACAGTCACACATTTTATTTTATTTGTTATTGGTGTGTTATTTATGTCTTCATTTACCTGAATAATTTGCATGAAGAATGATGCCTGAATTGATGGATTATTTGATAGATTACAGATATATTCAACTGCAAAAAGGACGGCAAAAATTTTTTTTTGACTTCCATCTATTTCTCTTCCCTCGGACAGAATCTCTTCTGAAGTCTTTTGCCACTCAGTGGACGTCTCCAAGTTGATCCCCATTTCTTTGAATTTGATGCTTTATCCTTCCCCTAAGTTCTGAGAAGTATTCTCCACTTTCTCGCTATTCTTCTCTTCTTCTTTTTTTAATTCTATGATGCATGTGGGATAATAATCAGCTGGCTAAGATAATCTTTAGGGAGATTTGTATTTTCTGATTTTAATTGTTGTAAAAATGAGGCTTTGAATTATTTATTTACGAGCAATCTAAGGGACTGTTTGGTAGCAGGATTTACATCCGACACCCCATCCATTTCTGAAGCATCTATAACTGCGATTTACATATCTAACACCAAAACATTCATATTGACGTGCATACCACTCAAATTTGAGTCACGCGAAGGTGCTGTAACTATAAATATCAAACCAAGGGTGTCATATATGTAAATACATAAGAATGTGTGGAATTGTTGCAAATTTATGTTTTTTTTTAATAATAAGATGATGCACGATAGGTTGGGGCGTTTACAGATGACATTTATGTGTGTTATTTGATAATTTTTGCAGCAAAACTTTTTTAATTAGTTTTTGGCAGCTGCTTTATCTCCAGTTTCTTATGATTAGGAAATTAGTAGTCGCTGGTTTAAGACACTCTTTAGTTTTTTACTTAATTCTTTGGTACAAAGTTGCTACATTTTACTGAGAAATGCACCATGCACCAAAAGCCCAATCAATGAAGTCATGTGAACATAAATTATATGTCAGCTGGAATACTCATTAGCTTAGGTTGTACCTCCATGGCTACCTTATGGGATGATCATGTACTGATTCTTATAGAATGCTGTTCAACTCTATGGAAGTTGATGTTACTCAACTATATAGAAAATATTAAAGTTGTAAAGGTATTCAAGTTCTTGATTTCAAATAAATGGGAAGAAACCTTAATTGGTACATTAACAAATATTTTTAAAGATTTTTGTCAAATATTTATAGAGAAGAGTCACGTTGACTCAAGATACAAGTGTTTGTACCAGAATAATGTATGGTAAGATTTGCACTACCAATTTTAATGAAAGAAAAAGTGATAATAAGATAAGTTGCATAAAAAATTAGAGGAATAAACATATAAAAATATTTATGTTGAAGTTTATACGTTTATTATAATGCTAAAGTCTCCTAAATATATAAAATCATGTACGTTAAATAACTTTTATGTAATAAAAATTACCATTTTTTTCTTCTTAATTGGTTTCTTATTATTAATTAAGGATTTTGTTCTCTTTTTTCACACACAATTATCACTAACAAAAGTGGCAAGGATTTGATGACATCCAACAATTACAAAAATAATAAAATTAGCAGATTTTCTTATACTAATCAAATTGAGCTTTCTGGTAAGAGTTCTCATAACGAAATTATAAAGTTAATGAAGAAAATAAACTATAAAAAATTAAATGATTCTGAAGTAAGTATCTCACGAGAGGAAACTCGTGCTCAGATTTATTTGTTTTCTTTGAAATCATGCTGATTCATAATAAACATATAAAAAATTAAATGATTTCACATAACCATTTATGTGAAATCATGCTGATTCTAGTATGCTCAAATTTTGGTTCGAGTCGAGCATGGCCTATTAACACAAACTACGACTCCATGAAACTCGTGCTCAGACAAGTGAATAAAAATAAATTTATTTGTTTTCTTAAATATAATACAATCATTTTTTTTTTTATGTTTTATGGCTAATGAAATCTAAATTATGATATGTAAAAGTAAGAGTTTAGATGTATGACATGTAAATACATAAGAATTGTGTGATATGCATGTGAATTTCCCTAAATTTAAAAGTCACAAAACCATAATGAACCAAAACAATGAATTTTTATTAAAAAAAAAATCCATCATAAATTTATGATGATGCTGCATATATAGTATTCTCTCATATAAATGTTAGTAAAGCAATCATTAGCAAACTTGTAAGTTTTACATCCTAAACTCCTCCACCATTGAAATTTAAAATTTTTGTAAAATTATTATTATTTATTTCATGCAGAAATACAGATATTATTTATTATTTTAATAAAACTAAGAACACCCAAGTGGTAAATAAATTTTAGTTTTATTTTTAAAATTATCCACACACCCCCTAATAACTGGTTGTATGATAAAGAATTTAATTAAATATTTGTAAATAATTACATAAAAATTAAATATAATCAGAAGAGAAAAAATAATTAAAATTTAAAAATTTACACCATACTTATTTGATGGATTATTATATCAATTTTATTATTGATATGAATGTGGTTGAATAAATTGGAATTATTATTTTCTAAATTCAAATAAATCCAATAAATATCAATCAATCTTTATGCTTAATATTATAATTAGTTAGTGGAGACTCTCTCTCTCTCTCTCTCTCTCTCTCTCTCTCTCTCTCTCTCTACTTATATATAGAGGAATGGCCTTTCTCCGCGAATAGAAAGTTGTAGAGCATAAATATTACGTCTGGATTTTAGATGAAATATTTTTTTTCTGATAAAGACTGATGGAGATATTTAACAAAATAATCAGGCAGGAAAGTGATAGGTCTTGATTACATATGTAAATTTAGTTAAGAGGCGTCTTAATGTAATCATCTTTTAATTAAGTAATGGATGGATAGTCGCATTGGAGAAGATGACTGATATGATTAAGGCCTAATCAACACCATTCCCTTTCCTAATCTGGCTTAGCAATTCTATTTCCTTAATTTTTATTATTAAATAGCAAAGACTGTTGGACTTATATTATTATTTAGAATATTTTCCAAAATATCCAAATTTTAATTATTTTGAATGTCTTCCTTAATTTTTGCTTTATTTATTAAAATATGTAATATGTGTCTCCCAATATTGAATTTTTATGTTATTTGATTATAATATAAACTATCAAAGATAGGATAACAGGATCTCTTAAAAGAAAATAATAGAATATATAATTCAATTTAATATATTATAACATTTATATATAGAAATATCAATCTTATCTAACAAAACAATATTTCTTAACAAGATTGGACAGTAAAAACTAAGAATAGTAATATAGCGTAAATACTTTATTTCTAAAAAATATAAATCAAAATTATGTTTTTATAAATATTACCGCCTATATTTGTCCTCTTTTGATGGCCCAAAAGTCTCTCCTCCGGGTTAATCAATTTTGTTGCTTTATTTAGGTTAAATCCTTCCCTAAATTAGTTATCTTAACTTTTCCCGTGAAAATCTCATCACCGCTAACACAATTGTTGCACAATTTATAAAGGTTTTTCTTCGGTTCTTTTGGCCTGCAACGTTCCCAAAGAGATCTTTGACGCTTCCAATCAAGAATGTAATGCGTCAACTTATTCAAAATAATATGATTGATTCCTTTGTTGATAGTTGTTTGATTGAATTTGCAGGGATGAATTTGCAACCCAATGGTGCAGCCACTGCGAGGTATACCAGAAATCTTTGCCCGATATTTATTGCAAGTAAGAATTTTTATTTGTTCTCTTTTGTTCGGCACTTTGAGAGCCTTTTGTTGATCTGTATATATGTATGAATGTTGCGATAATTTGCATGTTAATTTAACTGTTTCATTTAAATTTATGGTCGCTTGTGGCAGCTGCTGCTCTAGTTGCGGGATGCTTTTGCCTGCGTTTAATAAAAGCGACCTTATGACTGGAAAAACAAAAAAATCTAAGGTATGTAAGTAGTTTTTTGTGCTCCTTCAGTTTTATTCTTTTTTAATAGAATCAAACATCAAAGAGAATACGTCATACGTAGTTTCACATAGATTGATTCGACTGTTGTTACACAATTTTACCATTTTTGAATGATGCTGTTTTGTTTGGCGTGAATTGCTGAAATAAGAAATTTATTTTGTTTGCAAAGTTGAGTGGCCCGGTCTCATGGATTTAGTTTGCGATTATTAGCTTTCAAATCCTCTCTCTTCTTTATCTTGCTATAAACTTTGATTTTTATATTAATACAACCAAATCTTACATATCACATGAAAATTAATCATTTTCAAATATTTTTTTAAAGATAAATACAACTTTCAAGCATTGATAAATGTTACATTTGTAAAAGCTTAAGTGCACATGTTAGATGTGTAATTAAATAGAAAATGATGAGTGATATGTCTGTTTTTTTGAGTTTATTTTTTTTTTTTTTTTTTTTTTTTTTTTTTTTTTTTTTTTTTTTGCGATATTTTGCTCAGCTCTTTATATTTACATATTAAGATATTCTCAGTATAAAATCTTACATATTCCACGTGTATATTCACCTAAACGTTAAAAAATGAAAAAATCACACCTAGAAAATGAATTTAAAACTATTGCCACAAATCATTTCAACCATTTATATTACATAATTTTTAAAATATTTTAAATCAACGTGTTTCGAGAAAATTTGTTAAAGATTCTACTAATTATTTATTATTAAAAATTGTTGTGAGATATGTACTTCCTGGCATAGAAAATGAGACGAAAAAGAACACAAGCAAACACAGATCGATTTACGTGGTTCGATCTAACTGGATCTACGTCCACGGGAGGGAATCAATCAAATATTTCACTAAGGCAAAAGAAATGGAGAATACATAGCTTATACATAGAGATGAGCCCTCATCTTCCTTCTACGACCTCCCTCTCAAGCGACACCTTGATACAAGGCCTCAAGATGCTCTCCTCCTCTCTAGCTATTCTCTCCTCCTTTGTGGTAGCTTAAGATCTCTTCTCCCTTGCTCTCCTAAGCCTCACACCCTTAAGATTTCTTCCCTTGCCTCACACCCTCTCTATTTATAGAAGCAAGAGAGTGGTAGGTGGGAGGTAGGTGGGTGGTAGGTGGCCGGTAGGTGGCCGGTAGGTGAGCGGTAGGTGAGATGTGGTAGGTGAGCGGTGTCACATTACAAAATTGCCCTTTTACCTTAGTTCATTAATTGGGGGTCAAAATAACAAAAATAATAATAATACATGAGCTATTAGTTAAAATTTTAAACTTATGTCCATTTTTTTTAAGAAAATAACAATTTAGAGACGCGTCATGTTAAATCTAAGCAAAATTATCAAATAGTTGAACCCATCTAGCCTTCTATGCTAAGCTTGAATTGATATTGACTAAATTTTCTCATTGGATGTGGGTTCTATAATTCATCTCATTCCATATCACTCCCAATAATCAAAGAACTTCTTTGTCTTTGTTTAAGTTTAAATACAAGGGGATTGGTGCGTTAGTCAAGCACATGAAATCTTTGATTCCATGAGAATATTGAAGCCTTGTCAAAATTTCATCATGATTTTAATAAACAACAAGCACTCTTATTACTTCAAGTTTTTTATTTAATAATTATTGAGAAGTGCATTAGTGTCTTACCGTGGACTTGAAACGGTGAGATTTTTTTTTGTTGCTTTATTAGTTATTAGTGTTGTATTGTGGGTCCGCTAATGTCTTACTACTAGTCATGTTAATTCTTAAGAGATGGCAGCTTGATAAGATTCAAGAACTCTTGTTGAAGTGGGCGACCATGTTCTATGAAACTTGTTTGTGACCTTATGTAGTTCTACCTGCATCGTATCATTGGCCTACTCACATTATCACATATTTGCAAAGTTCAAAAAACAAGCAAATACTTATAGTTCTCATCAGATTTATGGCCCAATCAGATTCTGACCTAAAGTTAGGTTCATTTATTTTGTCAAACCTATTATGATGATGTGGCGAATGCTAATCGCCTGAAATATGTAATTGGATTGAAAATTTTGTGAAAACTCACCTCATCATTTTTGAGATTACTAAAATATCTCAGACATTATAAAAGCTTGTCAAACATAAGGAATGAACAAAAAAATGTATGTTTTTTTTATATATTGCTAGTTCAGAAATCAATTGCGAAGGACTGGCATGTTTGGACAAGGTTTGTTCTCTTAGTTTGTTGACATTATAAAGCAATGTTTTTCTTTTTCTTTTTACAAAGTATAATTTTATTTAGCACATGAAGGGTTCACAACTAAATACTCATAGTCAAGATTTTTTCTAACAAAATTGTATTTTTAGCTATTGATATTCCTGATAATTACATTTGTTGTATAATTAAATAGTTTAACGATTAAATACTCAACAGGGTGCTATGTACAAATAATGAACTAATTTTCTTGTGCACAAATTTTGATGATTCAGTTATTCGATTATGAGCAAGATAATACAAAGAAGCAGCGCACATCTGAAAATGAAGAATGTGAGACTGACGAGGAATCTGAAGATTCGGTAGCAAGTAAAGTCAAGGAACTAATAAATGTTGATGATGACAATTATAAGGAAAGTAATGAGGATGATTCCAGCAATGAAAATGACTATTCTGGATTTGAGGAAGATGATGATGATGAGTCGCTGGATAAGAAACATTATGATAAATGAGATCCTTAAAATCTTTATTTTCTGGCCCCATATCATCTGGCGAATCACTTTTTAATAGCTACTCTTTGTAGTTCTGTTATTCTTTTTTGTTATCACTTTTAGCTCAACTTTAGACGTGAGGTACAATTTCTATTTTTTATGCCATTATGGATCCTTTATTAGTTCTATGAAAAATGTTTGTTTGTCTCATAGCTATATATATATATATATATAATGAAGCGCAGCTCATGTGTCCTTACGCGTTAATATTGGAAAAGCTTACAAAGCATTGGGAGGGATAGTAGATCTATATATATATATATAATATTTTGGATGGTTATTATATTAAAACTCATGACATTTTATTTTATTTTATAATTATCCAAGCATTGTTGTAGTTTCAAATGGAGATATTGTGGATTTTCATAAATTATTTGTTACAAAATTTTTTTAGTATAGCTAAGATATTCATTTTCCATTTTATTTTTCTAGTCATATGCAATGTTTCATGTGAACACATATGCTGGCTTAGTAGGTCTGATAACTATCGCTCTCAAGAAATATGTTGCTAATAGATATGTAATTTCTGATTTTCTTCTCAGAAAGTATAATTGTCAGTGTGTTTATAATCTCTCTAGCAAGGCATTTTGTTCGTTGCCTAAAAAGTGACAATGTAAAAAATTTCATTAAAACAATGAGATTGGGGGAGCAATTTGCTATATGCCATTTGAATCTTTCCTCTTTGCAAAAATAATCAAATTATTTATGTGTGTGTGTGTTGGGAGTTTGAATTTCTCCTCGGCAAGATATCAAGAGAAATGGTATCCACTAACAGTCTTAATTTCTCCCACCATTCATCAAATATCTTGCATTATTTGACTTAAATTTTATTATTAAATTTTATTCGTTATTCGTTATATTTGTAAATGCCTAAGAATTATGTGGCATCTATGTAATTTCACTTAATTTTATTATTAACATATTTATTTAACAGAAGATCAAACTTTGATTTTAACAAACTACAACAAGCAGAACTTGAGATTCTAAACAATTATTACTTTCCTCTATTCACGACCAGTTAAGCAGTTGCGGGAGTTGTGGACCACATATACATTAGTGGCGAGTACTAATGACTTTTGTTGTCTGTGGGGGCCAGAGTCTACACATACACAAGCGGTGAAACACATATGTCGTTGTTGGTCACATAAGCCAAAGTGACAAGTCATAATGATGTTCGTTGGTCACGGAGGCAAAAGTCGGGAGCAGCATGAGCCGATGACCACGTGGGTCGTAGTTGGTTACGTGGGCCTTAGTGGTGAGTAGTAGTGACGTCCATAAACTACGAGGTCCGAAATTGGGAGATGTAGCAACTGGTGACCACATAGGTTGTTGTTGACACGTGGACTGTATCGGTGAGCTGCCATGACATATGTGGGCCTCAGGGGCCAGAGTACGGTGTTGCATGAGCATATGCAGGTTGCCTCATTACACCATCTTCAAGATGCATTGTTGCATCGTTTTTGGGGGTGCATCTTGGTGTTCGGGATGATGTGTCGCCTTGCATGTTGCTTCAAGATTCTATGATGTCAGTTTTCGTTTTGCACGGTGCTTCGTAGCAAGAAGTGGTGGTGGTCGATGGTGATCATCTGCGGCTGACTAGTGGTGGCCAATAACGGGCAGCGACTGGTGATCAGTAACGAAGTGACACTAGACTTTAGCACGTTTTCAAAGCTTCAAGCTCTTTCTCAAGACTCAAGCTCCCTTCCCCCTCATGAGAAGGGTGGGACTCTATTTAAAGTGTTGTAAGTGCAATTAATGTAGAAATATGAAACACTTTTATCAGATGGTCCGTCGAGCTTCTTTCGATCAAACAACATTTGATTGACATTTGAGTGCATTAACGATGTCAGAATTGAGAAATTTTGGGCTTGCTAGATTCGTCTTGTCGAGACGCTTAATTCGACTATAGGCTTGCAAGTTTGACATTTGTTTGACCTTCTAAATATGTTTGAAAATCTTTTAAGGGTAGTTTAATGACTTGATCTAAACTTGATTTGATTTGGATTGGACTAATTTTGATATCATTGGGTTCATATCATCGAGCCTGTCAGCTTGACTATAATTTTTATTGAAATCGGAACTTTGGGTGACTCTTTATGGAAGTTTGAAAGTTTCTTGCTCAAAAGATTAGCTCTAGATTCGGTGTTGCCACGTGATTTGTGCTGGATGATCAAAATTTGTTGGTCTATCCTAATAATTGTTTTTTATAATATTTATTAATCAAATTTCATTTATGGTAATGCTCATGTTAGCGAGCTCGATCACAGGTGAGTTGATCTTCTTGGTTAATTGAACCTTTTTCATAGTTCATTGAGAAATCAGGGTCGTGTTGTGGAGGTCGAGCATACTATTTGGGCAAACTATACCATCGAGTCCCATGATTGAATTGTCTTGTTGTCTTTGTAAGTTGATTGACTTCATCCTGCCCTAAAATAGATACCAGACAGGCCCTTAGCTGTTCCCGCAAGAAATCTCATCAACCCAAACACAACCACCATTATCACATACAAATGTATCAGTTTTAAATATTTTTTAAAAAATTAAATATTAAATACAACTTTCATGCATAGATAATTGTCAAATTTGTAAAAATTGAAGTCCAGGTGTTAGATGTGTAATTAAATAGAAATTGACGAGTGATATGTATGTAAATTTTTTTTTTTTTTTTGCGATATTTAATCAACTCTATTGTATTCACCGATATTCCCAGTATAAAATCTTACATATTCCATGTGTATATATTTGCTATTAAATTCACCTAAACGTTAAAAAAAAATCACACCTACAAAATCAATTTAAAGCTATTGCCACAAATCATTTCAGCCATTCATATTACATAATTTTTTAAATATTTTAAATCAACATTAAAAAAAAAATTTGTCAAAGAAAATACTAATTATTTATTACTAAAAATAGCAATACAGGAGCAATTAATTAAAATTTTAAACTTAAATCCATTTTTTTAAGAAAATAATAATTTAGAGACTCATTCAAAATAAGTCTAACCAAAATTATGAAATAGTCTTCTATGCTAAGCTTGAATTGATATTGACTAAATTTTTCAGATTTGATGTGGGTTCCTAATGCATCTCGTTTCATGTCACTGCCAATTATCAAAGAACTTCTTTGTCTTTCTTTATGGGCAACCGTGTTCTATGAAACTTATTTGTGTCCTAGTGTAGCTCACATCGTATCATTGGCCTACTCACATTATCACATATTTGCAAAGTTCAAAAGCAAGCACAATATTTCTTGGCCTCATTGGATTTATGGTCCGCTCAAATTCTGACACAAGTTAGGTTCATTTATTTTGCCAAACATATTATGATGATGCTGTGACGGCTAATCGCCTGATATTTTTATCATATTAGTGAATAATTGTAATTGAATTGAAAATTTTGTGAAAACTCCCCCTCACCATTTTGAAATTACTAAAATATCCCAGACATTATAAAAGCTTGTCAAACATAAAGAAATGGACAAAATATGTACTTTTTTTTTATGAAAATACATAGAAAATTTTAATCGTAAAACTTGATTATTTTTAATCGAGAGCTTTCTTGTGCTTGGATGGAGTATAAAAATATAATGTTTTACGCCAATGAAAGTTCATGACTAAAATATCCCAGACATTATAAAAGCTTGTTTGGGGCAGTTGCAGCTTATTGAATAATCTGCTGATAAGCTGAGCTGATTAAAAATAATCTGCTAATAAGTAATAACCTGCTGATAAGTTATGTGCAGTGACTATTACAAATTTTTATTTTTTTTGGAAAAGTCAAACCGTTGCCAGAAAACTACCACCACACCTAGATAGATGCGGTCTGAAAACGTTGTTTTCAGCATTTTCAAAATACATAAGCTGTCAAAACGCAGTTTATCGAAATAGGTCAGGTGCGTTTTCAAAAAGCCACCGCACCAAATAAGCTGCCCCAAGCGGACCCTAAGAATACAAATGGCTCAAATGAGGGCATACATATCTCAAAAGTACAAAATCAATTATTTTTTTCTGCTTTCTTAAAAATCAATCCCAAGAATGCTAGAATTTTGAGTTAAATGGGTTATTTAGATTCAATATTAAGATGAAGTAATATTTAGTAGTTGCATTGAGTTTTATGCTGATATTATTATAATGTTAATATCTTTTTTTTTTCTAAAATTTGTTTCAATATAGCAATAATTCATTTTTTTTTCCTATGCTGATCATATGTTATTGCTCATTTTCTATAATTTTGTTTCTCTTTATCATATGATTATATGAATCTGACCATTTTTTTGTAGTCTCCTAGTTCAAAAACTAATTGTGAAGCATTGGAACATTTGGACAAGGTATGTTCTCTCAGTTTGGTGACATTATAAAGAAATGTTTTTTCTTTTTCTTTTGGCAAAACATTATTTATTCTTTTTCTTTTGGCAAAGCATTATTTATTTAGCACGTGAAGGTGTGTAAAACTAATTCAATTATGAGCAAAATAATAGAAAGAAGCGGCACACATTTGAAAGTGAATAATGTGAGAATGACTAGGAATCTGAAGATTCAGTAGTAAGTAACGCTAAGGAACTGATATATGTTTATGATGACCATTACAAGAAAGGTAATGATGATGACCCAAACGATGAAGATGACTATTCTGGATTTGAGGAAGATGATGATGATTAGTCGGTGGATAAAAAATATTGTGATAAACGAGATCCTTAAATTGTTTATTTTTTGGCCCCATATCATTTGTCAAATCACCTTTTAATAGCTATTCTTTGTCTTTCTTTTTTTTTTTTTTTTTTTTTTTTGTCATTTTTAGCTCAACTTTATCTGTCGGTACAATTTCTTTGTTTTATACCATTATGGATCCTTTATTTGTTCTATGAAAAATGTTTATTCGTCTCATATATATATATATATATATATATAACAT